>NC_057413.1:11978595-12278595 GCF_019320065.1 Cervus canadensis
CCTCTTACTTGAAAAACCTAGTACTTGAAAATGTGTGTCTTATAAGAAGTTTGAGGGTATAAAGGGAAGTGAACTCAAGGCCCTGTCTTTCCAGGACAGGGAGGACTCCCTCTAACTTTTATTGACTCAACATTTAGCATCAATCAAAATCATAGGTCAGCAAATTTTCTCTGTAAAGGGTCAGGTTGCAAGTATTTTAACCTTCATGGGCTATATGGCCTCTGTCACCACCCCTTAAGCCTGGCATTGTAGCACAAAAGTGGAGACAATATATAGGTGATTGTGACTATGTTTCAATAAGACTTTTATTTATGAAAACAGGTGGTGGGTGGGATTTGGTCCACACGCTGCCCTGGCTAACCCCAGATTTAAATCATCTAGAGCCTGTGAAAACACAGATTTCTGGACTCCACCAACACCCACTCCTCATTCTCCTAGGGAATCACTAGGTCTTGAGGGTAGACCCAAGCATTTGAGTAATGTTGTTGCTGCTGTTTGGGGGCCAAGTTCCAAGCACCTCTGCTCGAGGGCAGCCCCCAAAGCCTGAAGAGATCAGTACATTGTTAAACTCTTAGGAAGCATCACGTTTTTCTTCTAAAAGACTTAAATGCGCTGTGGGCCTCACCTCTCTTGCCTCATGAAAGGTAAGTGCTACTAGCTGTTGCGTCAGTCAAGGTAGCAAGTTAAGGTCAATGGGATCCTCTCTAGCCAGTTTATGAGGGAAGGATGTACTTAGGTATATTAGAGTATTCAGACTCTTTGCAAAAGCTGGAGGAATCGTTCTCAGCTCAGCTTCCAGAACAGCTCCCAGACTGACACTGCAGAGTGAGCCCAATGATGCATACCCACCACCCCTCCTGAATCCTCCCATAACCCAAGTCCCAGCCAAAGTCTTATGCCAGGTGGGGTCTTCAAGTCCAAAGTATGGGCCACAGGGCAAGGGAGGCTAGAAAGAATAGATTTAGTGATTTGATATTGGGAAGGCTAACAGCTAGAGAACTACGAAAACATGGAGCAATGTTTAGATTTGGAGGAAGCACTATCCATACAATTCCATTACTGGGAAAGAAAAGGCACAGTGAGGAACAGAAAGGTATAAATAAAGCAATAAAGCTTCAGCTCTCTAGAATTTATTTCAGATTAGTAGGGCTGGGATGGACAGAATAGGTGGGCTATAGATAAGGCAGTTTAGATTATAGGTTGATGACTGTTGAGCCTGGGTGAACATGGAGGTTTATTTTCTTTCTTCTTTACCATCTGTTTAGAATTTTTCATAATAAAAAATAACATTTAAAAAGGCATCAAAAGAAGGAGTTAAGTAATGATTTCTGAACCTTCAAAGGCAGGATCTTTCCAAGAAGCCTGTACACTGTAATGAAGGACCTTCAGATGGGAGTTATTGCCATAGCACAAGCATTGTTTTCACAACATTTTCAAAGGGAAAAAATAGGTGACTTTTTCAGTGAAAGTAGGCCAAGATGAGGCACTATTAAGGTATAATCATCATGCTTGCTTCACTGGACAAATACACCATGACAACTTGCTACATCAATGGAACAAAAAGAGATCAAAATGACTGGGCTACTACACAAGATCTCAAGCAAATAAAAATGCATGAACTGGTTATATTTTTGGGTTTCTGACAAATAGTGAATATCATTTTTATTTTAGTTTATGGGTGTCCCATGCAATATACGGGCCATGCTTATACTAAAAATGCATTTGTTGTTCATCTGAAATTCAAATTTAATTGGGTATCCCATAATTTATCCAGCAACTCTATTTCTATGGCCTGTAAAATTTAGGAAAGTCCATCCTCCCCACCCTTCTCCAACTCATGGCACACCTCACTTCCCCCACAGACTTATCAGACAGGACTCCCATAATTACAGCTCTCTGGGTAGTTCACCATCAACTTTCCTTACGTTCCTAGAACAGCATTCTTCCTACTCCTTGACAGGTTCAGACTGTCAGCCTGACCTCTGGCCCTGAAGAGAAGTAGAGAAAGAGAGTAGCTATTTCCCTAAAAGCCATATTCAGCTGCCCCGCCCCCCACAAGTTCCCCTCAATATTCTCCCACCATGGTTGAAAAGACCCCTGAGATGTATAGATCATTCCTGACCCTGCATCTTTCATCCATACAGATGGACTCTGCAGAACCCAGGCTCCAAAGCAAACAGGGAAAGAATGATTTCATACTGGAAGGGAGGAGCCATCTCTTCATCCAACTTAACTCTGTCTCAGTTTGTCTCAGCCAGTCTGATTGTTAATGCTCAGGTAATTGAGTCTCTGACTGTTAATGTTCAGGTAAGCGACTTTTTATAGAGGGACATTCCTTTTGTCCTGTCTCACCTATTGGTCATTTGACAACCCATTAGCATCTCCACTGGCAGTGAGCCAGAGGAAGGAAGTGACAAAATAGCATGAGTCAACATGTTACTTACCAGAAGTTCTGGTAAAAGGAGTTAAAAAATTTCAAAGGAAGATGACTACGGAGAAAATAAGAGTTTTAGATTACTGGAGTTCCCCTTCTCCTGCCCCATTCAACCAGAGACAAACCAAGAGTCAAGTCTCATAGCTGAACCTCTCCTGATGGAAGTTCTAGACAGAGACTGAATTCCCTTTGCTGGAATCATGGGAAATGTCTACCATTCATGACTTGTACTTTGAGGTTAAACAAATTTGAGCGCTCTGATGGGAGAAATACAGTGATTTTAAAAGCCAGCAGCAAAGGACTTCCCTGCTGGTCTAGTAGTTAAGACTCCCTGCTTCCACTCTTAGGGTGCAGGTTCTATCCCTGTCTGGGGAACTAAGATCTCCCCTATAGCATGGCATGGCCAAAATAATAATAATAAAAATACTATTTTTTTAAGCTGGTGATAGGATCCAGATGGACTAGGAGGAAGGCAGAATTCTTCAAGAGATTAGAACAGCCTCTGTTCAGAAAACAATATGAAAGGGTATGTTTTGTTACAAAAGAGTAGGTACTTTCAATGGATGGGAGGTCCCAGCACAGAAGAATGAAACTGCTTGCTTTGTACAGAATAGGATAATTGTTATTATTCATATTTTAGAGTTCCCCTTAGGTAGGGAAGACAGGGTTTCAGTTGGTCATGGAAGGGAAGAGAGAGGTGAAGAAGTGAGAGACAGAGGGGAATGGTTATCCAAGCAAATGCATCAGCAGGCATGGACATAGAGAAAATGATGGCCAGGGAGAAAGTGCCCATGCCAGGGGTGGCTGAGAGATTCCAGGACAGCTCAGAGCTACCTAGCATAAAGAAATTCTTTGTTATGAAAAATGTCAAGCATATACAAAAGTAGGCAGGCTAATATAATGAGCCTCCATGGACCATACCCAATTTTAACAATTAGCTCACAGTCAATCTTGTTTCATCTAAAGTGCCCCACCCACTCACATAAAGTGCCACACCCACACCCTCCTCTATCAATTATTTTGAAGGAAGCTCCAGACATCATATTTCCTGGGTAAACCTTTTAGTATAACATTCGATTTTAAGTAGTAGCCTTTTCTGAGCTGAGCTGCTGTCTCCCTAAACTAGCCACTATTTTCCTTAAAAGCCTATATGAAAGAAAGACACATCCCTACCTGCATCCTTTACTCTCAAAACTCTACTCCAGCACCACTGTACTTCCGAGAGTAGATGGGTGGTTATTCACCCACATGAAGCAACTCTGTGACACCAGCTAGGGGTCCTCCAATATAATCCCAGTCTGACACCACCTACCCGGGGAGAACGTCAGACCTCATGCAGGTTAGGGACTCAGACCCACGAGGCTGTCCCACTCAGATGGCATGCCAAACCCATGCCAGGCACAAGTCCAGGTTGTCACCTGTGGCTCTGACCTACTGTCTGTAAACCAGAGGTTCCCACAACCCGTTCTCCTTGGGTTCAATTAATTTGCTAGAGTGCCTCATGTAACTCAAGAAAACAGTTTACTTACTAGATTGCTGGATTGTTTACAAAAGGATGTGATTCAGGATCAGCCAGATGGAAGGGATGTATGGGGTCAGATGTGTGGGAAAGGGCACAGAGCTTCTGTGTCCCCAGCAGGCATGTTGCCTTCCTAGCACCGCCATGGGTTCATCTACCCAGAAGCTGTTGGAACCTTATCCTTTGGGGGTTTACAGAGGCTTCATTATGTAGGCACCGTTAAATCATTGGCCATTGGTGACTGAACCGGAGGTCGGGGGATGGACTAAGTTCCAACCCTCTAATCACATGCTGGGCTCGCCTGGCCAGTAGCCCCCAGCTCTAGGGTCTTCCCAAAAGTAACTTCTTTGCCATAAACTCAGATGGGGCTGATAAAATAAGAATTCATATTCAAAGGCAAGTCAAGGAAAATTTAAACATGATTTTTCTCTGCCCTTTGGCCTCCTCTCTCCCCTCTACCATGCACAGTGTGTCTGCATTATGCATGGACCAAACCTCCCCATCAGCAGAAATACCTGCTCAACCATAAAGAGCAATATTTTCCCAGCATCAAGACAACTCCTTAAGAGATAACATTCCTTCTTAATCTTGTAAGGGGCCATAATGACCCATGGCCCACTACTCACGTCGTATGCTCAGAGATGGATTGTGTAAACTGTCTATAATATGTCATTTAACGTAGAGTCCTCTGTCTCAAAAACTTACATAACTACATTTTAACCTCTGATGGGTGGAATAGACCTCAGAGCTTTCTGAAAGACTCCTTCCTAGGTTATAATCCTCTATTTGGTGTGAATAAAATTTTCTATTTCTTTCTTAGATTGACTGGTTACTTTTTTTTTTTTTGTCCATAGGGTTGAAAGGGGCTTGTTATGACTAATGAAAGACAACTTTATCACTCTTACCACATAGAAAATTCCAAACATTTTAGGAGCACTGAGCAAGAAACTGGGATGAAAATATGTATGTCATTTTTGAAAAAAATTAACTCCTGTGTTTTCAATCATTGCAAGATTTTTTTTTAATGTGGACCATTTTCAAAGTCTTTATTGAATGTGTTACAATATTGTTTCTGTTTTAAATTTTCATTTTTTTTTACCTGAGGCATGTGGGATCTTAGCTCCCCAACCAGGGATCAAACCCTTCACTGGAAAGTGAAATCTTAACCAATGGACTGCCAGGGAAATCCCTGTATTTCTTATTATAAATCACAATATTACCTGTTACCCGCAGGAGCCTAGATAGGGATGCTTTGGGGAAGGGGAAAAATGAAAAAGAGGCCACGTTCCACTGGGGTTACGCTCTCAGACTCTGAAATAAGGTGACAGCAAGGGTGATAAGGGGAACAGGAACCCACAGAAACCTACAGAAAGGTCAGGGTGTGGGACTTCCCACAATATTCGTATTAAGTGATGTCTCAGGACATTCGATGAAAGTTCATACCAGAGGATTCCTGGATACTTACACAGCATATGCACTCTGGCGACAGACTATCCGGGTTATACGTTCATTTAACTTTAGCAAGTTACTCTTTTTCACTAGCTAATTCTGTGTACATTTCAAATGAGAGTCCCAAGCAACATTTTACATTATTCAAAATAGCTTAAAGAAACCAAGAAACTTTAAAGCTGTTTCTTTCTCTCTCTCTTTAGAACAATGAATTGTTTAGGGAAAATAAAAACTGTCTATAGCTGAATTCACACTGATGTTTCCAGAAAGAAAACAGTCGTGGGAACTCTAGTGCCTGGTTCCATTCTCTGGACAAAAGGGTTAACCTCGCCCTTTAGTACTTTATCACCTGTTCTCTACACCTGGATCGTTCCACCCTTTCATCAAAGGTCTGTTGTCAGCGATTTTCAAAGAAAAAAAATATCTCATGTCATTTCTTTCCTGAATTAAAATTCCATCATAACTCTTTTTCTCCCCTCCCTATGAGTTTTTCTGACACCCATGAAGAATTTCCCCTTCAAAGCCCTGTCTTCTTACCTCCATCACTTAAAACTCCACTTGACACCTGCCTTCCAGGGAAGACAACACCCTTTACAGTTCAAAATCTTGCCAGTTTAGTCTAATTTTTTTAAATCCCTGATAAGATCTTTGCTCACTCAGCACAATATATATATACTTTGCTCACCTATCCTCTCCTCTGTGAATTAAGGTTTGTGTACCTGCTAATGATGCCATAATGCCCCATCTCCGGAGGACAAGGGCCCCACAAAGAAAGGATAATCCGCTCTCATGGAGGGCTTGTCAGCAGCTGATTCAGCATGTCTGGGGTGGACCTGAGAATCTGCATTTATATGCAAAGACAAAAGATGAACACAACTTCTCTGGCTTTGAGAAGATTGCTGTCTGATGGATAAATCCCTCCTTTCATCTGAGCAGCACTTTAGATTGAAAATTGCTCTCAACCTTAAGAGATTTTTTTTTTCCTAACTAGCCCTCACTACAATCCTAGGAGGGAAGTAGATTCCAGATTGAAAGTCACAAAACCTGCATTTGAATTTCAGCTCTACCAAATATTAGCTCTGTGACTTTGGACAAGTTACTTGAACTCTCAAAGCCTGAGTCATCTGCAAAATATGAATAAAATCCTCCCGGGTAGATAATACCCATGTTTGTGAAACTACTTTGTGGCTGCAAAGTGCTGTTCAAATATATGATAGTAGAAAAGAAGACAGCCTAGGGTCAGTGTGAGAAAGACAGCCAGAGTACTATGAGGACAGAGAGGAGGAAGATGCATTCAGCTGGCATGAGAAAGTGTTGAATGAGGGGAGCTTTGTGAAAAACAGGCGCGAGTTCAGTGGGGAAGGGAGATGAAAGCTGAAAAATGCATGACATACAAAAAGATAAAGGTATGGGGAGATGATGAATCTAATGATACAGGTGGAGGAGTTTAAAGTCACATTACTGTAAGCTTTGAGTACCAAGCAAAAAAGCTTGAACATGATTTGGTAGGTAATGGGCAGTCAGTGAAAGGTTCTGATCGCAGCTCAACATGCTCAGAAGGTAACAAACATTGATCTGTGGACTAAGAGACTGGAAGGGGAAGGCCATGGAGGCGGAGAGAAGGAGAGAAAGGGACACATTGAGACAGTAGCATTGACATACATGCACTATCATGTGCAAGACAGCTAGTGAGAAGCAGCTGAATAGCATAGGGAGCTTAGCTCGGTGCTCTGTGGTGACTAGAGGGGTGGGATGAGGCGGAGCGGGGCTCAAGAGGCAGGAGATACATGTACACTTATGGCCAATGTACGTTGCTGTATGGCAGAAACCAACACAACATTTTAAAGCAATTTCCTCCAACTAAAAATATTCTTTTTTTAAAAGAGTCAATTTTCCTTAACAAGTCTTCTCCCTCCCCAACCCCTAGATCCTTATCCACCTCCCCATACTCCACCACCAATGCCTTACAGTAAATCCCAACCCTTCGAATGATCACCATCTCCCCCAGAGAGCCCCTTGGAAACACCAGACAGCTCTGTCTTCTGGAGCGTTACAGAGAACACATGCTCCCTCTTCCTCCTCACTTTCCTGGCCACCCTCTTGTCCTTATCTGTGCTTCTCTTCTTATTGCCAAGCCCTCTCAGATTTTTCAGCCATTTCTCATTTGGGAGGCTTTCTCTGCCATTCTGGTTACCCTCCTCTGGGTATCATTTTGTTTCTCGCTCAGAAAGATAAGCACACAGCATTACCAAAGACACTTAGGTAATTTAAGCAAACAACCTCTTGATGTTTAGATAAGAACCTAATTCCCTGTCCCACCTCTTTTCTTTACTGAGTAACTTTACTGGGAATATTTGAGAAAAGTTCAAGTTCAAGGTCCAGGTGAGTTCTTACTGATCTGTGGTGTCACTGATCCCCTGAGTCTTGATGGTAGTTAATTAAATGCATCTCACTCTGATCTGGGTTTGCTGAACCCTCCGTGGGGCAGATACTTTCCTTTTGCAGAAGCCAGCCTTAAAATTCACACCCTCTCTGTTGTCCCCTAAATGAACCTGACTTGCTTGCATTTCCTCCTTAAATTTTTCTTTATGCTTTTCATGTAATGATAGTTAAGTTCTAGACAATCATTACAGTGTTTTCTTTACTTCCATTTTCCCAAGCCTGAAGGGTCAGCCTGTCCATGGCTGATATGTGGACATCTTGGGGATCTCTTGTGGCCTCACTAGGCCCGCTAGAAATCTCCTTAGCAGCAACAGAACAGAAATGCACAGTTAATAAATTCCCACTTATCCTAATAGCAAGGCCAGTGCAATTTCAGGTCAAGATCACATTCAATCAAGCATATAAATGAATCCTATCACCTAATATTTATATGGAGGCTCTCAGGAGTTCAAAATACCTCTAGACTAATGAATAATCATTTCATTATTATTGTACAAAGAATTCCTCGGTAGCTCCTCCTCACTCCCCAAACCCCCAAAACATTTTCCAACACGTCATCCTCATTTCCTCAAACTACATAGCAAGTGTAGCTGAGGAAAAAATAAGGACAGATTGGATTTTTACTTTGTGTGGAAACTCACTTCCTTTGCTTACAGAAGTGAAAGGTCTGTCTGAGCTTAGCGGAGGAAACGAGATGTTTTGATTTGATAAAGATGTTTCGTTCATGTTGCTTGGTGAGGAGGCATACTCAGATTCATTTGGAGAACAATTTTTATTGACTGTGACTCATTAGAAAGAATGTCATGTGTTGGCATTTCATCATGAAGCAGGGAATCTTTGCCTTATAGGGCCTTTGGCTCAGATATAATTCAGGAATGGAAAAATGGGCTTTCGTGGGAAACCTACTAACTCAGCTGGGACCAGATGAATGCAAGTGACAGTATGGCACTCCCCACCACTCTTTTATGCTCCCTCCTGAAGTGCTGGAGGAGAAGATATTGTTCTTATGCCTCTGAAATTAAGAACACAAGCAAATGCTGATTTTCCCTTAGAAGGGCTGAAATAACCCCAAAGGACTATGCTGTCTATTCATTAAAGTTTCAGGAATTTTTTTTTAAGGGAGGTAGGTATTGTAATATATATGTGTGGGCACTTTAAAAATAAATCACAGGTCGCGCTTCCCTGGTGCTCAGTGGTTAAGAATCTGCCTGCCAATGCGTGGGACATGGGTTCAATCCTGGCCCAGGAAGATCCCACATGCCAAGAGGCAACTCCGCTCGTGTGCAGTAACTATTGAAGCTCACGTGCCCTACAGCCCATGCTCCACAACAAGAGAAGCCATTGCAATGAGAAGCCCATGCACGACAAGTAGAGAAAGCCCTTGCACAGTAACAAAGATCCAGTGGAGCCAAAAATAAATAAATCTAAAAAACAAAATAGTGAACTTGTTGATTACAGATAAATAAAAATAAAGCACAGTATTGATTGTGCTGGAATTATATAAGGTACTATATGGTTTGAATATTTCACAAAATGAATTATTAATGAGTGAAAGACCCTAAATCAAAAGTTTTACTGGCTAGATAAAGTTTTGTTCCAGGCTCTACAGCCCTGATTACATCAGAGAGAGAACAGTTGAAGTATGGTTAAGCCTGTTTAAGAAACAGGAGGCTTATTCTAAAACCACAAACTTTTCACACCAGAAGAATATAATTATTCAGTGACATTTTTAGAAGCCTAACATCATGTGTCTTCAAGACAAAATTGAATACAGAATGGTTTAGAGACTTGTAATTGTAAAAATAAAAGTTGAACTGGAAAGCCAAAAGAAAATCATCAGAAATCTTCTACGTGGAAATGGTAAACGACTGATTACACTGATCTCCTCCACGTTGTTTTCTAACATGCCTTCCTCCCCACCTAAACGTCCCCACAGATACCTACTTTCATGCTCACTCTTCTTGGGAGGATTCAGGATCATAAACGTAGCTATTTTAGTAAGAGAGTGGATAATCTCCGTCAATAGACAAGTCTCAGTTTAGACAGCATACCTGATTTACACCTTTGGGGTGATATGGCAGATTGATGTTGCTAGAAGGTGGTTAACAGCCTTCAGAGAAGATAAATAATGTTGATTCACTCTTCTTCTTCCAAAACTAAGGACAGAGCTGTGATAAACTTCATGGCTGAGAAGACAACCAATATTCAAACCGACTGACAGCAGAAGACAAAAGAAGGATGATGCGTTTGTTCCCTGATGAATGTGGTGGATACAGATGAGACATTGTAAAGGCAAGCAGAGTAGAAGGTGGATGTAAATTAGAGAAAACGAGAGAGGGAAGGTACAGGGCAAAGCTAGTCGAAGACATGTTTCTGTACTTCTCAAGAGGCTAAAAGAGGAATCCTGCACTGTGATCTCCATTGAAAGACTTCAGACTGGGGAGGTTCTCCAAATGCTGGGTCAACATTTTCAGTTCACCTGAGAACGCTTTGTATCTTAACCCTAACCCTTAACTGCTCTGTGGTGCTACTTTTGGATCACTGTGTTCCCCGGTGGCCTGGCTCCAAATGAAGGGGAGAGCGTGGGTCAAAGTTTGGTGAAGAACTGATCAAAGAGTGGTGGAGATTTAGAGCAAAGTGTCGATTCATGAGGGCTTCAGAGATTTAAGAAAAAAAAGAAGAAAGGAAAGGAAATCAGTGCTTGTTTAGGTCTGCAGCAGGTGGAAACTAGGGATGGGACAGTTAAGGGATGTCACATTTCTTTTTCAGGTGATGAAAATGTACTAGAATTGACTGTGGTGATGGTTACACATATCTGAATGTACACTTTAAATGAGTGAATTATATGAATTATATATCTATAAAGCCGCTTTTACAGCCTATAAGAAAGTAGAGAGATGAGTCAATATGGTATGTGAATCAGCCTTGACACAGCATCCTCCCAGGGCTAGAAGGTAAAAACGTGGGCAAAACTGATCCTGAAAATGAAAAGTATTGTCAAATGCTTCAAGAACCACAGGGAAACTCCGAATCATTATATTCCATATTTCACACCTCTTAGGGGAATTTTCTCTCTCTGTCATTGTCTTGCATTTGTGTTCAGTTGCACCTGACTCTGCAACCTCGTGAATTGTAGCACACCAGGCTCCTCTGTTCATGGAACTTTCCAGGCAAGAATACTGGAGTGGATTACCATTTCCTTCTCCAAGGGATCTTCCTGACCCAGGACTCAAAGCCACAACTTTTGCATTGGCAGGTGGGATCTTTACCACCAAGCTACCTGGGAAGCCCTCTGTCATTGTCTAGATACCGCTATTTCCAAAGTTGATTACCTTGCTCTGTTGGAGCCCACAGACTATGGGTGTGATGAACGTGTCACAGTTCAAACATTTGAAAAGAAGGCACCAGCCAGGGAATGGCCCAATGGGAGCAGTTTCCACATCTCCCTGCAGAATGGGCGTCCAATTAAAGGAGTCATTACCTGTCTTATCTGGAGAAAGTGTTTCCCAGATGAATGAATTGGAACTGAAACCCAGTAAAGATTCTTTACTCCTTTACGTAATTAGGACATCATTTACAGGTCTTGGACTTCTTGGGTATCCCCCAAAGTTCCTCACATATGGCTGGCATTCCTAGAAACTTAATAAATATTTTCTGCTTTTAATTAGATTGAATTCCAAAGAAGGAGCTTTAAAGGTTAGGCATTTTATAATGGGTGAACATTCTACTTCCAAATGTAATAGCTAGAATATAAACCCTAGAAAAAGGAAAGTATTCATTAAACACCAAATCTCCTTTGAGAAATGATTGCATCAAGTTTACTGGTTAGCATTTATTTTATTAAAATGGTTAAGAAAAACTGACCTAGCAGATACCTATAACTATGAAATCTTCAGCTCTGAATAATGTATTACATACTGTGTAACTATTAGAACTTTCCCTTGTGAGTCCAATAATCTTAGCAACAGCTCCCTTTCCAAACATGCCAAGAAAGATATGTTGCTTTTGGTTACAGACACTGGAAAATCAACAGACCAAAACACCCAGAAGAACCAAGTAGAGAGAAGCCTGACTCAGGTCATCCTGCAGTCTCTGGGGAGCTGAGGATGACAACAGACTGTGATGGCCTTGAAAACTTCTCCCCTCACTTCCAGACCACCACCAGATCATTCCCACCTGGCCCTCCACCTGTGTATAGTCTGCCAACATGCTGAGGAGAAGGGGGATTTAAGCTAACGTCAGTCCCAACGGTTCCCAGAACCACAGTTTAAAAAGAAAGAAATTAACTTTGAACCATACCCTTGAGACTAGCGCCAGATCCTTTTAGATAACAGGTGTTCTCTTTCTGTGTGCATTTACAGGAGCGAAATGCATTAGTTAAGTGGGTTAATTGGTCCTTTATGGCAAGGAATTCTTGAGGATATTCATTATGAATGCTCTGTGGGTGAATAAATGGTTGAGAAGAGAGCCAATCAATTTCTTCCTCTCCGTCCATACTGGTTGCTCTGAACACCACAAATGTCTCACCAGCTAAAGTCATCTGTCAGCATCTGTGGGGGATTGGTTCCAGGACCTACCCCTGCTTTCCCATTAAGGATACCAAAATCCAAGGATGCTCAAGTCCATTATATAAAATGACAGTATTTGCATACAACCTATGCACATCCTCCTGTGCACTTTAAATAAACGCTAGATTACTTATAATACTTAACATAATGTAAGTGCTATGGAAAAAGTTGTAAATGCAAAGTAAATCCTATCTAAATAGTTGCTGGCATGCAAATTCAAGTTTTGATTTTGGGAAGTTTCTAGATTTTTTTTTAATATACATTTTCAATTTGAGGTTGGTTGAATCCGAGAATGTGGAACCAGTGGATACAGAGAGCCCAACTACCCAACTAGGTATCTTCACAGTATTTTAGATGCTGAGTAAAGCCATTATTAGTGTCCTTTGCACTCCCATCTTGAGTATAACAAATCGTTATGATTGCATAATTTGGTTATACTCCTTAAAATGCTGTCAAACATGTTTGATCTTCATAACTGAGAGAAGCTGTATAGTAATCTTTAATTTAGTCAGCATTCCCAGGGAAGATTAAATGAATTTTCTTGACCACTAAAGTTTATCCCTTTATATTACCATAACCAAGAAAGAAAAGCGTAACCAGTTTGAACAAAAATCTCTCTAAAATACATTGAAACAAACAAATATAAACTAAAATGAGAATAATAAGAATTCTTCTTTAGTGTTTTGTCTAGGATATCATCAAGAGTTTCCCACTGAGTTACAAAACCCAAGTTCTGACAGGTTACAAGGAAAAGGATCCTCCTGGACATTGCTGATGAGTTGTGAACTGTGACATTTTAGGGGAGGTGATATGACAATATGGATCCAAATCTTATGAATGTTCAACTCACTGACCCTTTATTCTTTTAATAATATTTGAGTGCCTATCAAATACTACACAATGAGGTATACTGATAACCAACACAGATGAGCTTCCTGCTCTCAGGAAGCTTACGTGCTCACAAAGAGAGAGCGAGACGATGAATAAGCACACAGACAGACAGAGAAAATAAATTCAGACTCTGGTCATTCCTGGCAGGAGAAGTATAAACAAGGGAGGAACTTGCTTCTGTTGATGTCAAGAAAGACCCTGTGGCAGAAGGACTGGTGTCCTGGCAATACCCAGCCTCCCTCTCACCTTTAAGAAGAGCGCCTTGGCCCTTCCCTGGTGGTCCAGGGGTTAACACTCTGTGTTTCCAGTGCAAGGGGTTCAGGGAACTGAGATCCTGCATGCTGCACGGCAATACATAAATAAATCATCATCACAGATCACAGAAAGGAAGGAAGGAAGGAAAAGAAAGGAAGGAAGGAAGGAAAAGAAAAAAGAAGAGAGCCCTAACTCAAATAGAAAATGCAAAACTAGACCCACATTTCCTGGCCATCCTGAAGGGCAGGTTGGCATGTGAGATGTAATGGAAGTTGTTTGCTGGAACTTCTAGAAATCCATCATAAGTAAGACAGTGTCAGGTAAATCATGTAAAAAAAAAGACTTCAGAGATATCAGCGGTGGGGGAGAGGGGGACTGGATTTGGAAAGAAATACATGGATGGAAAGAGAAAAGCAATTTTGATTTCACTCCAGCTCTGAAAATACATGCCCTCTGCTTTCCCTCCTTATTTAGCTGTAAAGCTTTAAGTGAAATAGTTCAAAGTTTGGTAGAAAGTTCTTGCTTGGGGGAGGGATGTTATATCACATACAGGTGGTGCAACGCTGTGTGGTAACACACGTAGAAACATTGCACGTTACAGGAGAGAAGTAGACTAAGGTAGAACAAACACTGCACCAGGAGTCCATCGACATGGCTTCCAGCACTGGTTCTGCTCGAATAAGCTGTAATCTTGGCCATCAACCACAGCCAGCTTCCTCAACTGAAAATGAGGAAACTGGACTCACTCATCTGTAAGCCCTGTGTAAGGCCTTGTCCACATATCTTTTTTCCTCCCTTCTGCTATTAACGCCACACCCACCCACCCGCCCACCCACACATACATAAACATGTAGGTTAAAGATTAAATCTTACTATGATTTTTATCATGAACGAGTCACAGAGAGGAAAAATTACAATCACAAGGGAATTCTCTGGTGGTTCAGTGACAGGATTCTGCCCTTTCACTGCTGAGGCCCCAGGCTCAATCCTTGGCCAGGGAACTAATAATATATCACAAGCCACGAGACGCGGCAGAAAAAAAAAATTATGATCATGAAATGATGGTTACTTATGTCCAGAAAACTTAATTTAGATCTTAGGATGATGAAAAAATGTGTCAGTGCTCTCTGATATAAATCACAGCAAGATCCTCTATGACCCACCTCCCAGAGTAATGGAAATAAAAGCAAAAATAAACAAATTAAACCTAATTAAACTTAAAAGCTTTTGCACAATGAAGTAAACTATAAGCAAGGTAAAAGGACAGCTTTCAGAATGGGAGAAAATAATAGCAAATGAAGCACTGACAAAGAATTAATCTCAAAAATATACAAGCAGATCATGCAGCTCAATACCAGAAATATAAACAACCCAATCAAAAAATGGGCCAAAGAACTAGAGACATTTCTCCAAAGAAGACATACAGATGGCTAACAAGCACATGAAAAGATGTGCAACATCACTCATTATCAGTTCAGTTCAGTTCAGTTGCTCAGTCGTGGCCGATTCTTTGCAACCCCATGAATTGCAGCATGCCAGGCCTCCCTGTCCATCACCAACTCCCGGAATTTACTCAAACTCATGTCCATCAAGTCGGTGATGCCATCCAGCCATCTCATCCTCTGTCGTCCCCTTCTCCTCCTGCCCCCAATCCCCCAGCATCAGGGTCTTTTCCAATGAGTCAACTCTTCACATGAGGTAGCCAAAGTCACTCATTATCAGAGAAATGCAAATCAAAACCACAATGAGGTACCATCTCACGCAGGTCAGAATGGCTGCTATCAAAAAGTCTACAAACAATAAATGCTGGAGAGGGTGTGGACAAAAGGGAACACTCTTACACTACTGATTGGAATGCAAACTAGTACAGCCAGTATGGAAAAGAGTGTGGAGATTCCTTAAAAAACTGGAAATAGAACTGCCATACGACCCAGCAATCCCACTGCTGGGCATACACACCAAGGAAACCAGAATTGAAAGAGACACATGTACCCTAATGTTTATAGCAGCACTGTTTACAATAGCTAGGACATGGAAGCAACCTAGATGTCCATCGGCAGACGAATGGATAAGAAAGCTGTGGTACACATACACAATGGAATGTTACTCAGCTATTTAAAAAACGCTTTTGAGTCAGTTCTAATGAGGTGGATGAAACTGGAGCCTATTATACAGAGTGAAGTAAGTCAGAAAGAAAAATGCCAATACAGTATATTAATGCATGTATATGGAATTTAGAAAGATGATAACAATAACCTTATATGCAAGACAGCAAAAGAGACACAGATATAAAGAACAGACTTTTGGACTCTGTGGGAGAAGGCAAGTATGGGATGATTTGAGAGAATAGCATTGAAACATGTATATTACCATATGTGAAACAGATCACCTGTCCAAGTTTGATGCATGAAACAGGGCACTCAAAGCCAGTGCACTGGGACAACCCAGAGGGATGGGGTGGGGAGGGAGGTGGGAGGGGTGTTCGGGACAGGGGGACACATGTACACCTGTGGCTGATTCATGTCAATGTATGGCAAAAACCACCACAATACTGTAAAGTAGTTAGCCTCCAATTATAATAATAAATTAATTTTAAAAATGTATCCATGACCATTAGGTTGAACACGTCTCCTACGTACAAATAATGCACCTTGGTGTTTGGTCAATAGTAGAAGCTTATATTTATCTGTACAATTAGTGTTTACAAAGCAATTTCATGTAATATCATGTCCACTTCTGAACTTCAGAACTAATTTAAGAAATAGGAAGGCAATCCAAATTGTTTCTTTTTACAAATAGACTAAGATGTGCACCTGTTAAATGATTTGCCTGAGTTTACACTGCAAGGGGTCAAACTCAGGCTTTCTCCCAATTCACAGCACTGATCTGTGCCTGCCAGGCAATTAGGATGCTGAAGCCTGGTACTTCCCTTGCCTCCCACTGTCTCTTTTCTGTTCTGCCTCTTCTCTTAACTCAGTGCTTGCCAATCCCTGATTCAACACTCGCTGGCCTCATTCTGTAATTAGAAGTTATGGAGGGAAGAATGGTCTAGAGCTGGGCCAAGTATATGGAAGAAATAAGTGGCTAAACGCACATGAAGAAAGAATGTTTAACTTCAAGACTAATCAAAGAAATCTATATCAAAGCAGTAAGTCCAATTTTCAATTATTATGTTAACAAAGGTTTTGAAATATTATAATAATACTGACAAAGGAACAGAAAAAAATACACTTTAGACACCACCTTTTAGAAAATAGGGACGTTTGGGAAAATTATTTGACTAATGTGTCTAAAGTCTTAAAATATTCAGGAATTAATTTGTACAATTTTATCCTAAATGTGGAAAAAGCTTTATTGGGCAAAGATTTTTATCACAGCTGTATTTATGAAAGTCAAATTTGGGAGCCACCTAAATGGCTCACTATAAGAAAATGATTAAGCAAACTCTACATGGCTACTCTACATGGCTCATCAACTCCATTCCATTTTTAATGACTCATTAATAGTTTAACAGTGTGGGAAAGTCCTAATTTGATGCTATATAACTTCCATCCCAAAAGATTAGGGGGAAAAGGTGGGAAGGAGGTTGGCTGGATGTAAACAGAGGTGGACCCAGGATAGAGCAGGGCTTCCGGGGTCCAGGCTATTTGACCCCAACCAACTTATCCCAAATCCCCAATCAGCATCTTTTGCTCTTTTGCACCTGAAGATGCCAAGAAACCTTACTGTTTCCAAACTCTTAGTCACTATCCCTCCTTGGGGCTTCAGGAACCCTAAGAACATGGGCACCCAGTGATCTGCTCTGAGATTGTTGCACTGTCCCCTCACATGGTTGCCAAATTACAGTGACCTCACTCCAAATACGTGAAAATAAGTACAAACAAAAATGTAAGAACAGAGGTGTTCAATACACAACAAATATATCTGTAGAAACATAACACTGAATCTTACAAAAGAGTGAACCAGATGTTCTAGGGGAGGAGCCAAGATGGCGGAGGAGTAGGACGGGGAGACCACTTTCTCTCCTACAAATTCATCAAAAGAATAACTGAACGCAGAGCAAACTTCGCAAAACAACTTCGGATCGCTAGCTGAGGTCATCAGGCGCCCAGAAAAGCAGCCCATTGTCTTCGAAAGGAGGTAGGACAAAATATAAAAGATAAAAAGTGAGACAAAAGAGCTAAGGACGGAGATCCGTCCCGGGAGCTCTTAGGCGGCATTGCTTGGGGTAGGGTCCGGGCCCGAGTGCCCTGAGGACAATCAGAGGGAACTTCTGTGAGTTGCCAACTTGAACTGTGGGAGACCAAAAGAGAGAGAGTAAATTAACCGGCCCGAACACACTGCCAGCCGTTCGCAGAACAAAGAGACCGAGAGGGTCCAGAGAGGAGCTCGCAGGCTGCGGACCGGCCCAGCCCCGCCGGAGGCAGGGGGGAGGGGAAGGTCGCAGCGAGACACAGGCCGCAGGCACCCGACCGGCGCGGGCGGGGACTGGGGCTGGGGACGCGGAGGGTGGAAGGCGCGCACGCCCGAATGGCGGCAGCGGAAACTGAGTCTGGGTCCGCGGAAGGGAGGGGGCGCGCCACACCTGGGTAGAGTGTGCCCACCAAGCCCCTGGCTGCCTGGACCGCTCTGACGGGGAAGGCACAGAGAGGGGGCGCAGCTTTTCCTTCCGCCCTTTTGTGGAACACCCGAGGGCTGGAACCTCGCGCAGCGCGGGGCGCGCTCCATATAGACCGGCCGGGAGCCTGAGCAGCACAGACGGAGAAAGCAGCGTCAGCCCCTCCCGGCAGCCCCAGCCCATCCCCGCGGCGCAAGCCTGTCCCCACAGCGCAAGGCCCTCCCTGCCCCGCAGAGCGACGGAACTAGCTACCTGAGTAAGAGTCCACCTCCACCCGCCTGTGTCAGGGCGGAAATGAGGCTCTGAAGAGACCGGCAAACAGAAGCCAAATAAACAAAGGGAACCACTTCAGAAGGGATTGGTGCAACAGATTAAAATCCCTCTAGGAAACGCTGACTACACCGGAGGGGCCTGTAGATATCGAGAAGCGTAAGCTGGAACGAGGAGCTATCTGAAACTGAGCCGAACCCACACTGACCGCAACAGCTCCAGAGAAACTCCTAGATATAATTTTACTTTTTTCTCTTTTTTTTTTTAATTTTTTTAATTTTTTTATCTTTTTCTTCTTTTTTCTTTCTTCTCTTTTATTTTCCTTTAAAATCCCCTATTACTCCCCATTACTCCTTAACTTTCATTTCCACAGACTTTTACGATTTTTTAATTAGGGGGAAAAAAATTTTTTTTTTTCTTTTTCTTTCTTTTTTTTTCTTTTTTTTCTTTCCTTTTTCTCTTCTATTTTCTATTTTTCTTTTTCTCTTATTTCTTTTAAAGTCCTCTAGTACTCCTCTACTACTCCTTAATTTTCATTTTCAATACACTATAACCTTACAAAAAAAAAAAAAAGAAGAGAAGCCCTATTTTTAAACCGAAGATTATTCTCTCCCAATCTTGACTCTCTGTTTTCTACCTCAGAACACCTCTATTTCCTCCTTTCCCCTTCTCTTCCCAATCCAATTCTGTGAATCTTTGTAGGTGACTGGGCTACGGAGAACACTCTGGGAACAGACAGCTGCGTAGATCTGTCTCTCTCCTCTTGAGTCCCCCTTTTTCTCCTCCTGTTCATCTCTATCTCCCTCCTCCCTCTCCTCTTCTTCATGTAACTCTGTGAACCCCTCTGGGTGTCCCTAACGGGGGAGAATCTTTTAGCCATTAACCTAGAAGTTTTCTTATCAGGGCTGTATAGTTGGAGAAGTCCTGAGACTACAGGAAGAATAAAACTGAAATCCAGAGGCAGGAGACTTAAGCCCAAAACCTGAGAACACCAGAAAACTCCTGACTACATGGAACTTTAAGTAATAAGTGACTGTCCAAAAGCCTCCATACCTACACTGAAACCAACCACCACCCAAGAGCCAATAAGTTTTAGAGCAAGACATACCACGCAAATTCTCCAGCAACGCAGGAACATAGCCCTGAACATCAACATACAGGCTACCCAAGGACACACCTAACACATAGACCCATCTCAAAACTCATTACTGGGCACTCCATTGCTCTCCAAAGAGAAGAAATCAAGTTCCATGCACCAGAACACTGACACAAGCTCCCCTAACCAGGAAATCTTGACAAGCCAATCGTCTAACCCCACCCACGGGTTAATCCTCCACAACAAAAAGGAACCACAGACCTCCAGAATACAGAAAGCCCACTCCAGATACAGCAATCTAAACAAGATGAAAAGGCAAAGAAATACCCAACAGGTAAAGGAACAAAAAAAATGCCCACCAAGTCAAACAAAAGAGGAGGAGATAGGGAATCTACCTGAAAAAGAATTTAGAATAATGATAATAAAAATGATCCAAAATCTTGAAAACAAAATGGAGTTACAGATAAATAGCCTGGAAACAAAGATTGAAAAGATTCAAGAACTGTTTAATAAAGACCTAGAAGAAATAAAAAAAAGTCAATTAAAAATGAACAATGCAATGAATGAGATCAAAAACACTTTGGAGGGAACCAAGAGTAGAATAACGGAGGCAGAAGATAGGATAAGTGAGGTAGAAGATAAAATGGTGGAAATAAATGAAGCAGAGAGGAAAAAAGAAAAAAGGATAAAAAGAAATAAGGACAATCTCAGGGACCTCTGGGACACTGTGAAACGCCCCAACATTTGAATCATAGGAGTTCCAGAAGAAGAAGACAAAAGAAAGGCCATGAGAAAATACTTGAGGAGATAATAGCTGAAAACTTCCCTAAAATGGGGAAGGAAATAGCCACCCAAATCCAAGAAACCCAGAGAGTCCCAAACAGGATAAACCCAAGGCGAAACACCCCAAGACACATATTAATCAAATTAACAAAGATAAAACACAAAGAACAAATATTAAAAGCAGCAAGGGAAAAACAACAAATAACACACAAAGGGATTCCCATAAGGATAACAGCTGATCTATCAATAGAAACCCTCCAGGCCAGAAGGGAATGGCAGGACGTACTGAAAGTAATGAAAGAGAATAACCTACAACCTAGATTACTGTATCCAGCAAGGATCTCATTCAGATATGGAGGAGAATTCAAAAGCTTTACAGATAAGCAAAAGCTGAGAGAATTCAGCACCACCAAACCAGCTCTTCAACAAATGCTAAAGGATCTTCTCTAGACAGGAAATACAGAAAGGTTGTATAAACGTGAACCCAAAACAACAAAGTAAATGGCAACGGGACCACACCTATCAATAATTACCCTAAATGTAAATGGGTTGAATGCCCCAACCAAAAGACAAAGATTGGCTGAATGGATACAAAAACAAGACCCCCATATATGCTGTCTACAAGAGACCCACCTCAAAACAAGAGACACATACAGACTAAAAGTGAAGGGCTGGAAAAAATATTTCACGCAAACGGAGACCAAAAGAAAGCAGGAGTTGCAATACTCATATCAGATAAAATAGACTTTCAAATAAAAGCTGTGAAAAGAGACAAAGAAGGACACTACATAATGATCAAAGGATCAATCCAAGAAGAAGATATAACAATTATAAATATATATGCACCCAACATAGGAGCACCGCAATATGTACGGCAAACACTAACGAGTATGAAAGAGGAAATTAATAGTAACACAATAATATTGGGAGACTTTAATACCCCACTCACAAAACTATGGATAGATCAACTAAACAGAAAATTAACAAGGAAACACAAAACCTAAATGGTACACAATGGAGCAGCTAGACCTAACTGATATCTATAGGACATTTCATCACAAAACAATCAACTGCACCTTTTTCTCAAGTGCACATGGAACCTTCTCTAGAATAGATCACATCCTGGGCCATAAACCTGGTCTTGGAAAATTCAAAAAATTTGAAATCATTCCAGTCATCTTTTCTGACCACAGTGCAGTAAGATTAGATCTCAGTTACAGGGAAAAAATTGTTAAAAATTCAAACATATGGAGGCTAAATAACACGCTTCTGAATAACCAACAAATCATAGAAGAAATCAAAAAAGAAATCAAAATATGCATAGAAATGAATGAAAATGAAAACACAACAACCCAAAAACCTATGGGACACTGTAAAAGCAGTGCTAAGGGGAAGGTTCATAACATTACAGGCTTACATCAAAAAACAAGAAAAAAGCCAAATAAATAACCTAACTCTTTCACCTAAAGCAATTAGAGAAAGAAGAAATGAAGAACCCCAGGGTTAGCAGAAGGAAAGAAATCTTAAAAATTAGGGCAGAAATAAATGCAAAAGAAACTAAAGAGACCATAGCAAAAATCAACAAAGCTAAAAGCTGGTTTTTTGAAAAAAATAAACAAAATTGACAAACCATTAGCAAGACTCATTAAGAAACAAAGAGAGAAGAACCAAATTAACAAAATTAGAAATGAAAATGGAGAGATCACAACAGAAAACACTGAAATACAAAGGATCATAAGAGACTACTACCAGCAGCTACTATGCCCAATAAATATGGACAACTTGGATGAAATGGACAAATTCTTAGAAAAAGTATTAACTTTTCCAAAACTGAACCAGGAAGAAATAGAAGATCTTAACAGACCCATCACAAGCAAGGAAATCGAAACTGTAATCAAAAATCTTCCAGCAAACAAAAGCCCAGGACCAGATGGCTTCACAGCTGAATTCTACCAAAAATTTAGAGAAGAGCTAACACCTATCTTACTCAAACTCTTCCAGAAAATTGCAGATGAAGGTAAGCTTCCAAACTCATTCTATGAGGCCACCATCACCCTAATTCCAAAACCAGACAAAGATGCCACAAAAAAAGAAAACTACAGGCCAATATCACTGATGAACATATATGCAAAAATCCTTAACAAAATTCTAGCAAACAGAATCCAACAACATATTAAAAAAATCATACACCATGACCAAGTGGCTTTATCCCAGGAATGCAAGGATTCTTTAATATCCGCAAATCAATCAATGTAATACACCACATTAACAAATTGAAAGATAAAAACCATATGATTATCTCAATAGATGCAGAGAAAGCCTTTGACAAAATTCAACACTCATTTATGATTAAAACTCTCCAAAAAGCAAGAATAGAGGGAACATACCTCAACATAATAAAAGCTATCTATGACAAACCCACAGCAAACATCACCCTCAATGGTGAAAAATTGAAAGCATTTCCCCTGAAATCAGGAACAAGACAAGGGCGCCCACTCTCACCACTACTATTCAACATAGTGTTGGAAGTTTTGGCCACAGCAATCAGAGCAGAAAAAGAAGTAAAAGGAATCCAGATAGGAAAAGAAGAAGTAAAACTCTCACTGTTTGCAGATGACATGATCCTCTATATAGAAAACCCTAAAGACTCTACCAGAAAATTACTAGAGCTAATCAACGAATATAGTAAAGTTGCAGGATATAAAATTAACACACAGAAATCCCTTGCATTCCTATATACTAACAATGAAAATACAGAAAGAGAAATTAAGGAAACAATACCATTCACCATTGCAACAAAAAGAATAAAATACTTAGGAGTATATCTACCTAAAGAAACAAAAGACCTATACATAGAAAACTATAAAACACTGATGAAAGAAATCAAAGGGGACACAAACAGATGGAGAAGCATACCGTGTTCATGGATTGGAAGAATCAATATTGTCAAAATGGCTATTCTACCCAAAGCAGTCTATAGATTCAATGCAATCCCTATCAAGCTACCAACGGTATTTTTTACAGAACTAGACCAAAGAATTTCACAATTTGTATGGAAATACAAAAAACCTCGAATAGCCAAAGTAATCTTGAGAAAGAAGAATGGAACTGGAGGAATCAACCTGCCTGACTTCAGACTCTACTACAAAGCCACAGTCATCAAGACAGTATGGTACTGGCACAAAGACAGAAATATAGATCAATGGAACAGAATAGAAAGCCCAGAGATAAATCCACGAACCTATGGACACCTTATCTTTGACAAAGGAGGCAAGGATATACAATGGAAAAAGACAACCTCTTTAACAAGTGGTGCTGGGAAAACTGGTCAACCACTTGTAAAAGAATGAAACTAGAACACTTTCTAACACCATACACAAAAATAAACTCAAAATGGATTAAAGATCTAAATGTAAGACCAGAAACTATAAAACTCCTAGAGGAGAACATAGGCAAAACACTCTCCGACATAAATCACAGCAAGATCCTCTATGACCCACCTCCCAGAATATTGGAAATAAAAGCAAAACTAAACAAATGGGACCTAATGAAACTTAAAAGCTTTTGCACAACAAAGGAAACTATAAGCAAGGTGAAAAGACAGCCCTCAGATTGGGAGAAAATAATAGCAAATGAAGAAACAGACAAAGGATTAATCTCAAAAATATACAAGCAACTCCTGCAGCTCAATTCCAGAAAAATAAATGACCCAATCAAAAAATGGGCCAAAGAACTAAACAGACATTTCTCCAAAGAAGACATACAGATGGCTAACAAACACATGAAAAGATGCTCAACATCACTCATTATCAGAGAAATGCAAATCAAAACCACAATGAGGTACCATTACACGCCAGTCAGGATGGCTGCTATCCAAAAGTCTACAAGCAATAAATGCTGGAGAGGGTGTGGAGAAAAGGGAACCCTCTTACACTGTTGGTGGGAATGCAAACTAGTACAGCCGCTATGGAAAACAGTGTGGAGATTTCTTAAAAAACTGGAAATAGAACTGCCATATGACCCAGCAATCCCACTTCTGGGCATACACACTGAGGAAACCAGATCTGAAAGAGACACGTGCACCCCAATGTTCATCGCAGCACTGTTTATAATAGCCAGGACATGGAAGCAACCTAGATGCCCATCAGCAGATGAATGGATAAGGAAGCTGTGGTACATATACACCATGGAATTTTACTCAGCCATTAAAAAGAATTCATTTGAACCAGTCCTAATGAGATGGATGAAGCTGGAGCCCATTATACAGAGTGAAGTAAGCCAGAAAGATAAAGAACATTACAGCATACTAACACATATATATGGAATTTAGAAAGATGGTAACGATAACCCTATATGCAAAACAGAAAAAGAGACACAGAAATACAGAACAGACTTTTGAACTTTGTGGGAGAATGTGAGGGTGGGATATTTCAAAAGAACAGCATGTATACTATCTATGGTGAAACAGATCACCAGCCCAGGTGGGATGCATGAGACAAGTGCTCGGGCCTGGTGCACTGGGAAGACCCAGAGGAATCGGGTGGAGAGGGAGGTGGGAGGGGGGATCGGGATTGGGAATAAAGACCTGCCCTCTGTAGTTGAAATAAAAAAAAAAAAAAAACTGTAGCCACCTTGTTAATTCTATAACTTTATTCCTCTGTTTCATTTCAGTGGGTGTTTTGGAAAGAAAATGAGTGAATGTAGCCAATTCACCATGCTTTTCCAGACTCCCAAATTCATTTAACTCAGGAATTAGATCCTTAGGATCTGATTTTCTCAAATCATCCCTTTTGAGTTCCATTTTTGCCTCTCATTCCTTTTGAGTTCCATTTCCCTCTTACTAAAGTATGTCCTTTAGATTTTAGGTATGAGGATGAAAATTCTCCATCTTTTATCACTTTCATTAACAGCTTGATGGGTTTTTACCAGGTGAACATACTTGTATTCGCTTCCCAAATCAGAGTTTTGTCAGCCACACCATAAGCCTGTGTTCTCCATTCCAATCACAAACCCCTCACTGCCCCAAAAGTAGTCACTATCCTAACTATGATAGTCTCAATTTTTAAAAGCCTTTAAGTATGTATTTAGATTCTTATCATCTTACTCTTATTTTTTAATTTGATGTCTTTAAAAAAATGTTTTATTGAAGTGTAGTTGATTTACAGTGTTGTCTTAATTTCCACTATACCGCAAAGGATTCAGTTAGACATCATATTATTTTTCATATTCTTTTCCATTAGAGTTTATCACAGTGTTTTAAATCCCTGCGCTATACAGTCGGACATTATTGTTTAGCCTATTATAATAATTTGTATCTGCTACTCCCAAGCTCCCAATCCTTACCTCTCCCACCCCTTCACCCCTTGGGAGTGTACATAGGAAAATAGTATTCCATTGTATGTATATATGTATGTATGATAACAAAGATGTATATACATCACATCTTCTTTATCCATCCATCCCTCAATGGACATTTAGGCTGTTTCCATGTCTTGGCTGTTGTGAACACTGGGGATGCATGTTTCTTTTTGAATTATAATTTTGTCCAGATACATACCCAGGGGTGGAATTGCTGGGTCATAAGGTAGCTCTATTTTTAGCTTTTTGAAAAAGCTTCATGCTGTTTTCCACAATGACTGCACCAATTTACATTCCTCCCAACAGTGTAAGAGGGTTTCCTTTTCTCTATACCCTCTCTAGAATTTCTTATATGTAGGCTTTTTAAAGATGGCTATTCTGACTAGTGTGAGGTGGTACCTCCTTGTAGTTTAGACTTGCGTTTCTCAAATAGTTACATTGAGCATCTTTTCATGTGTCTTTTGGGCATCTGTGTATCTTCTCTGGAAAAATGTCTATGTCTTCTGCCCACTTTTTGATTGGGTTATTTGTTTTCTAATATTGAGTTGTATGAGCTGTTTTAATGTTTTGGAAATTAAGCCCTTATCAGTCACATCATTTGCAAATATGTTCTCCCAGTCTGTAGGTTTTCATTTTGTTTATGGTTTCCTTTGCTTGTGTTTGATTAGGTCCCATTTTTAAATTTTGTCTCTATTTCTGTTGCCTTGGGAGTGAGATCATATCAATGTTTTCTTAGGTCTGTGTCGGAGAATAATTTACCTGTGTTCTCTTCTAGAAGTTTTTTTTTTTTTTTCTTCTAGGAGTTCTATGGTGTCGTGTCTTATATTTAAGTCTTTAAGCTACTCTGAGTTTATTTCTGGGTATGGTGATGTTACGGAAAGAGTGTGGTGGGTCCAGCTGCTTGCCACTCAAAAACCAGTAAACAGGCCAAGTTGGTGGAAAGGAAAATTTGCTTTATTTCAGATGCCAGCAACTGAGGACGGGGGAGGGTAGTGGACATCTGTCCAAAAGCCAACTAACTCCTCCCTCCTCGACAAGCAGTGGGGCAAGAAATCTTATAAACAGAAGTGGGGGGCGGCCACATGCAAAAATAGCACAGTCATCTCTAACAGTCATCTTCAAATTGATCATCAGTGGTCTGACCAGCATCATCTTGGTGGTTTTAGGAACAGTTAATCTTCAGTTCAGACACGACTGAGCGACTTCACTTTCGCTTTTCACTTTCATGCATTAGAGAAGGAAATGGCAACCCACTCCAGTGTTCTTGCCTGGAGAATCCCAGGGACGGGGGAGCCTGGTGGGCTGCCGTCTATGGGGTCGCACAGAGTCAGACACTGAAGCGACTTAGCAGCAGCAGCAGCAGCAATCTTCAGTTCCAGGGCTCACTTGTTCCCATTTCTTTGTGGCCAGTTCTTGGAATTGTAGCAGCTCATGTCCTGGGTACAGTCTGGCCATCATGTAGTTAGCTTTTCCACCTGGTGTTTTAGTATCTCTAAGACAGCTCACAGGATATGGCTCAGAATATTATCTACAGCCCTTGAGAAAGAACTAAAGGTCCTTGACTATGCTTAATGACTACATTATTATTATTAAGTCTCCTTTGACTGTTATCCTTTGTTTCCACATTTCTCTCCTCGCAGATTAAGCTTCTTTAAAGTTTTCCACAGACAAAAGGCAGGCAGAGGACATGGTGGGGGCGGGGGGGTGGGGGGCAAGGACCATATGGTCCTGCTCCATTCCAATCCCCACTTTTCTTTGATCCTCCTCAATGTTGAGTAGGGACAGGTACGGAACAAGACAGGGAATAAACTTTCAGAGTACCTGGACAAGCTTTTGAAATTACTAGACACATTACAATGAGGATAATAATAAAAAGGCATCTTTGTATTTTTCTCTGAATATATTTTTCTCTTAATGGTTAATGCAGATGTACATGTATATTTCATAGGCCACAAACAGGCTGCTTTGGCTAGCCTAAAGTTCAAAGTAAAGGTCAAAATGACTTCCCCACACCTCAATATGTGAAAATTTCTTCCATCATTTTCCCCTTTTAAATGTAACTCCTTTCATAGGAAGCATTGATAATCAATACATTTTTCCAGTGTTGCCAGAGTGATTCTTTTGCTTGCTCTGGTCCTTCCACGTCCCTCATTGCTAGGCCTTCTTTTTATTTATATGTTTGCCTAGTTGTCCATGTTGGGGGGAAACTAATCAGATACCATGAACAGGTTCAGAGGTTAATAGGGAAATGCTTTATAGGCCACACATTTTATCATCTATACCCAATTGTCACAGACACATTGCACATGTGCTTTAAGCAGTAAATTAAAGGCAGCAGTGCTACAGATCATGCGTAGTTATACTCTGTGACATCTTTACTGGACAATTTTTCCATCCTGAACATTAGGGTCAAAAGTATGGTTGGAAACAAAGCAATTATTTTCCATTAGATGTCTCTGTTAACCAAAATCAGATCAATATTCCAGGAGAACTTTGCTTTCTTAACAGAGAGACAAAACCAAATTCAGTCTTACATCAGTTTACTGTTAATAACAAAATTCATTTACCTAATTAAATTCAGTCTAATCTTAATCCTGACAACACACAAAATTCTTTTCTCAGAGTTCCTTTTTAATAGACCTTTTATCATCTTCTGGATCCAAAAAAATTTGTCCTGTATTTCTTCATCCAGAAACAAACAACTGTAGGACAAAATTATTATCATTTTTTTTCTAACCAAAAATATCTCCATTTTTTTATACCTTTTCTTCACACACAACACATATCTGACTTGCTTTACATACTAAAATGGTCCCCTTATCATTTTGATATATCACAATTTTTAATCCTTGAATACATTAACAAAACCAAGAAACAAGTGATTAAAATGTCACACCAGCATCTTCTATTTGACAAACTTAAGAATATATTCTATAACCTCAAAAAAAAATACTTTTTTTCATAGCATAATTTTTCTTCAGTGTTACAACATGCATGTTTAATAAACCAAAACATCTTTAGCTTCCCTCCTGGTCTTACAAGAAGACAAAAGCAGGTAAATTTAGATTTGTTTGATTTATAAGTGCTTATTTCTGTTTAAGACCAATTAAATAGAGCTCTTTTACAAATAAACCTTAGCAATATTATCCAAAGACAAAAACACATACTAAGCAGAGATCTCACTGTTTCATTTTTTTGCATTTCATAAATTAGGTATTACAATTAAACTTATCAGTCAGAATAGCCAAATTTACACACTCAATTTTAAAAGGCTTCCCTCCTTTTTTCTTTTTGATTTGAATTTTTACTATTAACCCAAGGCTGAAGATCCAGGCAAAGTGGACTGTGTTTGTATTTCAAGGACATGATAAGTGTTAACTTCAGATTTTCTGCTAGGCTTATTTTTGTTTCCTCAGGGTCTGAAAAAAGTGTTTTATCAAGCTGGCTTTCCCTAACGGCATATGCAAAATGAACCTTTTTTTTTTTTTTTTAATTTCAAGAGTTTCATCTTAACCTGTCTTCTCCAGACTCTAAAAAATACTGTTGCCAAACATACATTGTCCAAAAAAAATCATTTCTTTTAGTCATAATTTCATGGTTAAAATTTTTCTTAATGAATTGAACCTGAATGGACCGTTTTACATAAGGCAACAAGAGTACCAGTCATACAAATGGAATACACACTCACACAGCTACTATAAATGCTCTCTGAGGGTGACCGGTACAAAATCCCAAACACACACTTCCCCAACATAAACGGTCCTCAACAGTAGTCAGATGTCGGAATCAATTGGCAAGAGTGCCCAAATAGCACTTCATGCTTCAAAATGGTCCTCAAAGGCAGACAGACATCAGAACCAATTGGCAAAAATGTCCAAATAGCAGTCAGTGCTCACAAACAGTCCTCAACGGCAGTTGGCAAGAATGCCCAAATAGCACCAGTACTAACAGATGGGAAGGTTGCCTGTGTGCACACCAGTGGATTTACCTGGTTTTGGAGCTCATCAGTTCGTCCCAAATGCAAGTTCCCATTCCACCAGAGAAAAGCATAAGTTGGCAACCAGTGCCAAGCAGAGGGAAACAGGGAGGATCCTCAAAACAAATGGTTTTGGCAGCAGCTAGGAACGTCCCCCCAGTTCCCTACTTGGGGCTAGCTAGCCATAAACAACAGGCTAATACACTGTCATGGCCACAGCTCTCCTCTGAAAAACCCAGGACAGTCAGGTGCCTTTAAAGCAGAAGCCAGCAGTAGCCAGCTCCACGTTGGGCCACCAAAATCTGTTACCGAAAGAGTGTGTGTGGGGTCCGACTGATCGCTGCTCAAAAGCCAATAAAGAGGCTAGGTTGGTGGAGAGGAAAGTTTGCTTTATTTCAGATGCCAGTTACTAGGAGGATGGGAGGAGGATGGCAGACATCTGTCCAAAGGCCAACTCTCCCTGCCCCCTGACAAGCAGGGGGACAAAAGATTTTATGGATAGAAATGGGAGTGACTACATGCAGAAATAGCACAGTCATCTCTAACAGTCATCTTAAAATTGGTCATCAGTGGTCTGACCAGCATCATCTTGGTTGTTTTAGGTATAGTTAATCTTCAGATCCAGGGCTCATTTGTTCCCATTTCTTTGTGGTCAGTTCTTGGAACTGTGGCAGCTTATGTCTGGATGCAGTCTGGTCATCATGCAGTTAACTTCTGCACTTGATATTGTAACATCTATAAGACAGGTCACAGCCCTTGAGAAAGAACTTAAGGTCCTTGACTATGCTTAATGACTACATTATTATTATTTATACTTCTTTGACTGTTTTCCTTTGTTGCTACACTTCTCTCTTCTCTGATGAAACTTAGTCTTTGACTAAAGTTTTCCACAGACAAAAGGCAGGCAGAGGACATGGTGGGGGAGGGGGCAAGGCTCTAGTGTCCTGCTGTGTTTTAATGGAAGGGTGTGCTCTTCATTGATTTACAGGCAGCTGTCCAACTTTTCCAACACCACTTGCTGAAGAGACTTGTCTCTTCTCCATTGTGTATTTTGCCTCGTTTGTTGAAGATTAATTGACTATAGGAGTGTGGGTTAATTTCCAGGCTCTCTATTCTGTCCCATTTATCCATGTCTGTTTTTGTGCCAATACAAAAACTGTTTTGGTTACCGTAGCTTTGTAGTATTGGCCGAATTCTGGGAGGGTTATGCTTCCTGCTTTGTTCTTTTTCCTCAGGATTGCTTTGGCAAACTTGAGTCTTTTACAGTTCCAACTAAGTCTTAGGATTATTTGTTCTAGTTGTGTGAAAAATGTTGTGAGTAATTTGATAGGGAGCACATTAAATCTGTAGATTGCTTTGGATAGTATGGCCACTTCAACAATATTAATTCTTCCAGTCCCAGAGCATAGGATATCTTTCCATTTCTTTGAATCATCTTCAGTTTCCTTTATTAATGTTTTATGATTCTCAGCATATAGGTCTTTCACCTCCTTAGTCAGGTTTATTCCTAAATATTTTATTGTTTTGACATGATTGTAAAAGGTTTTGCTTTTTAACATTCCCTTTCTGATATTTCATTGTTTATGTAAGGAAATGCAAGATTTCTGTATGTTAATCTTGTATTCGGCTACCGTGCTGAATTTATCAGTTCTGGTAGTTTTTGTGTGGAGTCTTTAGTGTTTTCTATATATAGTATTGTGTCATCTGCATATAATGACAATTTTACCTCTTCCCTTCCAATTTGGATACTTTTTATTTCTTGTCTGATTACTATGACCACGATTTCCAATCCTATGTTGAATGAAGTGGTGAGAGTGGGCATTTATATCTTGTTCTGGATTTTAGCAGGAAGGCTTTCAGCTCTTCACCATTGGGTATTATATTGGCTGTGTGTTTGTCATAAATAGCTTTTATGATGAGATGTGTTCCCTCTATACCCACTTTGGCAACAAGTTTTTATCATGAATGGATGTTGAATTTTACCAAATTCTTTTCCTTCATCTATTGAGATGATCATTGGTTTTTATCTTTTCCTTTATTGATGTGGTGTATCATACTGATTGATTTCTGTGTGTTGAACCATTCTGTGACACTGGGATGAATCCAACTTGGTCATGGGGTATGATCTTTTTTATGTGTTGTTGGATTTGGTTTGCTAATATTTTGTTGAAAATTTTTGCATCTTTATTCATCAAGGATATTGGTTTGTAACTTTCTTTTTTGGTAGTGTCTTTGTTTAGTTTTGGTATCAGAGTGATGGTGGCTTCATAGAATGTCTTTGGGAGTATGTCTTCGCTTCTCTTCAGTCTTCTAGAAGAGTTTGAGATGGTATTTTTGGTAGAATTTGCCTGTGAAGCCATCTGGTCTTGTACTTTTGTTTGTGGAGAGGTTTGTTTGTTTGTTTGTTTGTTTGTTTTTGTAATTACAGATTCCATTTCACTTTCAGTCTATTAAAATTATCTGTTTCTTCTTGGTTCAGTTTTGGTGGGCTGTATGTTTCTAGAAACTGGTACATTTCTTCTGGGTTGTCAATTTGTTGACATGTAATTGTTCGTAATATTCTATTAGGGTTTTTTGTATTTCTGCAGTATTGGTTGTTATTTCTCCTTTCTCATTTATTTTGTTTAGTTGGGTCCTCTCTTCACTGTGAGCCTGGCCTCTGTTTGTCAATTTTGACACTTCTGTCAGTCTTGTTTACCCTTTTAAAGAACCAGCTCTTGGTTTTATTGATTTTTTTCTATTGTTTTTTAATCTCTACTGCCTGCAATGCAGGAGACCTGGGTTTGATCCCTGGGTTGGGAAGATCCCCTGGGGAAGGAAATAACAACCCATTCTTGCCTGGAGAATCCCATGGACAGAGGAGCCTGGCGGGCTACAGTCCACGGGGTCGCAAAGAGTTGGACACAACTGAGCAACTTCACTTTCACTTTTATTTATTTCATCTTTGATCTTTATTATTTCCTCTCTTCTGTTGACTTTAGTCTGTGTTTGTTCTACTTTCTGTAATTCTTTTAGGTAGTAGGTAAGGTTGTTTATTTGAGATCTTTCTTATTTTATGAGGAAGGCCTGTATTGCTATGAATTTCCTTCCAAGAACTGCTTTTGCTACATCCCATAGATTTTGTATGATTGTGTTTTCATTGTCACTTGTCTCAAGGTATTTTTAAATTTCCTCTTTGATTTCATCATTGACCCACTGGGTTCTTAGCAGTATGTTGTTTGGTCTCAATGTCATCCTTTGCTTCTCATTTCTTTTTCTGTGGTTTATTTCTAGTTTCATGCTGTTTAATGCTTTTGTGGTCAGAAAAGATGACTGAAGTAATTTATACACTCTCAAATTTGTTGAAGCTTGCTTTGTGTCTTAGTATGTGGTATGAAGATGTTCCACAGATGCAATGCACATGAACTTGGGCAAACTCCAGGATATGGTGAGGGACAGGGAGGCCCGGTGTGCTGCAGTCCATGGGGTTGTGAAGCATTGGACAGGACTTGGCAACTGGGCAACAACAACATGAGGATATTCCATGTGCACTTGAAAAGCATGTGTATTCTAGGTTTTGTCACTGTAATGTCCTGAAACCATCAATTAGTCTAACTGTTCTAATGTATCATTTAGGATAATTCGATGCCTTTTAATCTAATGTCTTTTATTTCCTTTAACCTAATGGTTCTCCTCACTCTTTTTCATACAATTTATCTACTGAACTCAGCTATCTGACTTGGGCTCCCCACAGTCTGGATTTTGCAGATTGTGCACTAATTGTACTTCCCTTGTGGCTCAGCTGGTAAAGAATCCGCCTGCAATGCAGAAGACCTGGGTTCAATCCCTGGGTTGGGAAGATCCCCTGGAGAATGGAAAGGCTACCCACTCCAGTATTCTGGCCTGGAGAGTTACATGGACTACAGTCCATGGGGTTGCTAACAGTTGGACATGACTGAGCAACTTTCACACTAATGGTGTATTTCAGTATGTCTTTGTCCTCTATTTCCTGTAAATTGGCAGTTGAATCCAGAGGCTTGATCAGATTCAGGCTTAATCTCTTTGTTAAGACTACACATTATTATGAATTTATGTATATAAACTTATTTATATGGTTTCAATCCATTCTAATTATTACCCTTACTGAAACTCAAATTGTCCCATCTTTGATCAATGGAGAACTTCTTCAAGTTAGCCTTCCTGGGTCCTCTGGACATGACCCTAGAAGCCTTTAATAGTTCCTCTGCTCTCTGGTATGATACGATATATTATGTTCATTCTATACATTTCCTGCCCCAGATCTGGAATCATCCAATTCTCCAAGTAATCTTTGCTTCTTTAAGTGGGAGCTGGTATTTCAAAACTGCAGTCCAGCTGGTAAGAGGGAACACTGCTAGTGAAAGCGATGCAGGAAACCAGATATTTGATACTAATGATAATTACTCATTTCACCCCATATTACATATATATATACACACACATGTGTGTGTGTGTGTGTGTGGTGTGTGTGCTCAGTCGTGTCTGACTCTGCAACCCCATGGACTGTAGCCTGCCAGGCTCCTCTGTCCACGGGATTTCCCAGGCAAGAATACTGGAGTGGGTTGCCATTTCCTCTAATATTACCATCATCAATACACTGAAAAGTTAAATTTTTGCTAATGCTCTTCCCAAACTCCTCCCCAGTTTTACAGTAATTTTGTACCAATATTTCAGATTATAAATCCATCTCAGATTATACTCTTTGTGGCTCTCAGCTCCAAATATTTGTTTGCTGTGCAATAATGGAGCTGAACTCTGCAAATACTTCTCCAATATCAGCTGGTTGAATGTTAGGCTTTGTTAATGGAGGGTACTCTTGGGAGTGGAGGCGCAGAGGTACTGGAGAAGGAAGAGGCTTCTCTTTCTGATTCTTGCATGCTTATCTCTTTGGGCTCCCCTGCAGAGCCTATGGTTCCTTCCAGCAGTGCCCACTAGCCAACAACAAGCAGCAGCTTCCCAGGGCAGTTTCCCCCAAAACACCATTTTTTAGATGGCTTCATGGAGTGGTATGCTGCTGGCATATCACCTTCCTGTAAGTGGCTGCTCTGGGCACTTTGCAGTGAACTCTGATAAAGTCACTTCTCTGTGGATAGCTTCTCTAAGAACTCCAGGGAGGATTTAATGGGTTCCATGGGGGCCACCAAAGAACTGATGCTTTTGAACTATAGTGTTGGAGAAGACCCTTGAGAGTCCCTTGGACTGCAAGGAGATCCAACCAGACCATCCTAAAGGAGATCAGTCCTGAGTGTTCATTGGAAGGACTGATGTTGAAGCTGAAACTCCAATACTTTGGCCACCTGATATGAAGAGCTGACTCACTTGAAAAGACCCTGGTGCTGGGAAAAATTGAAGGTGGGAGGAGAAGGGGACGACAGAGAATGAGATGGTTAGATGGCATCACCGACTCAATGGACATGAGTTTGGGTAAACTCCAGGAGTTGGTGATGGACAGGGAGGCCTGGCGTGCTGCAGTCCATGGAGTCACAAGGAGTCAGATACAACTGAGCAACTGAACTGACCGACTGACTGACTGACTGATGGGGCCACAGCAGTGAGCCACAATCATGCCCTCTTCAAGTAGGAGGTAGCTGGGGTGTGGGGTCGGGGGCCAGGGCCAGGGTGTTTCTTGGCCACTCTATTTCAGTTTAGGAGTGGTGACTTCTCTCTGTATCTACTCTTCCTCCTATATGCTAACTGTTCTCTTTGCCTGTTAGTAGCCAGCCTCCTTTTATTCCAGTTCTATTAATAATTGGTCATAGTATTGAACATAGTCCTCTGTTCAAATTACTATGTAGTTTTGCTCTCTTGACTAGACCCTGACTGAGACAAACCTTCTTTTAGTCTTGGTTCTAAATGCAATATTTCAAGTCACTGTGAGTAATTTTGATTACTGAGCTTCACTCCTCAGGAAAAACTCAAATAAATGATATTCTGAGTCCTTTCATTTTGATAACAAATACACTTTTATATTTGAAAGTCAGTTTTGCTGGACACAGAGCTCTTGGTTCTCGTTTTCTTTCTTTGAGTATTTTAAATATTTCACCATTTTCTCCTCACATGAAGTAGTAATTTTGAAGTCTTATGGTAATACAATTTTCTTTCAGAAATATTTTTTTTACCTAAATGACCATTTTAAGAAATGTAAAGTATAGTAATTTTACTACCTAGAATATATCTTGTTTATTCTGTGCTTTCAGGTACACAGTACACTCTTTCAGCATGAGACTTCAAATACACATATGAATATACATATGAATATATATGTGAATAAATACATAAATAGACTATATGTACATATGTTCTATTTCAGGGAAGGCTCTCTTGAATTATAATGTGTTATATCTGTTAGCTAGCTATGGTTTTATCAAGAACTTTTAATTCATATGTTGGATTTTCTTTACTTGTCCTCAATATTTTTCTCTAAAATCATTTCTACCTGTTTTATTTATTTAAAATCTCATCTTCAAAGTCTAGTTTTCTTGAGCACCATCTGTATTTACTTCTGTGTTCCTTCTAGTTCAGTTTATCTGAAACCACTTTTTCCTCTTATTTGTAATTCTTTCCCCAATTGTTACTTTCTGAAGGTTTTTAAATTCCAATTTCTCTTTCACATTTTATATAATTTTTTTAGTATCTTCACAGTTTTGACCTGATTTTTTCTGGCATTGACACTATGCAATTTTTATTTGTGGTTTGATCTCATACTCTTGTATTTGGGGGTCTGTGGCGTTATCTATTATCTAGTTTTGTAAACATTGCCCCATCCATGCATTTTTGGTTTCACTATACAGTCTGTTTTGATGTGGTGATTCATGGAGATTCGAATTCATGTACTGCCTTCTTCCCAGAATCTGTTTATGTTTTAAAGACTCTGAATACTTCCTTTTTTGTGTCCCTGAGACATCAGTCCTTAGCTGAGTATGACGGGAAGGTACTAAGGTTGTTCGGGGTGTTGTCTGGATTGGCAATGGTGCGTTACATCACATCCTCATTCTTGAGTGATGATTTATTGGTTATAACATTCTAGGTTGTCCACAGTTTCCCCTCTGTACTATAAACGTTCCACTATCTTCAGGATATTTTTACTTTTATTGTCAAAAGCCATATTGTCATGGCTTCCATTTCTTTCTAGTTAGGTTATGTTTTAACTGCTCTTGTTTAAGATCATTATTTTTCTCTTTGTTTAAATTCATCATGTATGTGTTGTATGTATGTTATTTTCCTAAGACTTGATGTGCTGCTTCAATGTAAAGAGTCATCTTTCTTCAGTTCTAGAAAATTACTGGCCATTATTGCTTTTTCTCTCTTTTGGAATGCCTATTAGATGTACTGTTGAACTGTCTTATAATATATAGAACCTCTGAATTTGTTGGTTACAAAAGGCAATAATTTTATTCTTGACTTCAGCCAATTAGAATTAGGTTTATTACTGAAACAGCAACACTCTTACTTTCTCAAAAGAAAAGAGAGAAAAAGGTGGTCCCTGAAGCTATTTGATTAACTGTAACTAGGTGTTCTTGAAACCTAAACTATTTCTGAACTTTCTATGCAAGTCAATAAATTCATTTACTTTTTCTCCCTTAAATCAGTTACAGTTGGATTCCTGACAACTGCAGTGGAGTCCTGATTAATATAAATGTCTATGTGAGCAGCATTATGCCAGGTTCTACCTAATCAGTGGTATTCAAAACAAAGTCTGTGTCTCCAATAATCACAGTATTTACACTCATTCTATTTTCTCTTCATTTATTTCTTTCTTCCCTTTCCTCCCCTACCCAAACTTGGAATGCATGTTTAAACATTACAATCTCTTCACAGTTGACTTTTTAAAAATTATTTACTTATTATTTAATTTTTGGCTGCACTGTCTTCATTGCTACACTTGGGGTTTCTCTAGCTGCGGCCAGTGCCGGGGAGCTGGGGCTACTCTTCCTTGCGGTGCGTGACCTTCTCATTGCAGTGGCTTCACTTGTTGTGGAGCACCAGCTCTAGGCGTACGCTTCAGCATTTGGGGTTTACAGGCATAGTTGCCCCAAGGAATGGCGGATCTTCCCAGAGCAGGGATCAAACCTGTGTCCTCTCCATTGGCAGGTGGATTCTTAACCACTGGACCACCTGGAAAGTTGATTTTTAAAACCACATTTGTAAGAATAAACCTAGCTATAGGCCACCACGATCTTTCCCTTGTTTTGGATACACTCTATATTGGTATTGTCTTAAGTAGTTCTCCCAGTGCTTCATGAAAGTCTTTCCCTTTAACCTATCCATTAGCTTCTTAAAGGCAAAAGTTAAGCCTTTTACTTTCATTTCCCAGAGCAGAGTCAAGAATGATTCTGGGATTCATCATGTTGACAACTATACCCACAGTACCTGGCCCCTGTGGATCTCCTTCCTGTGTGGGACAGGGGATACAAAGATATATGCCTATCACTTAACCAACTTAAGGACTTTGGAAGGCATACTAAAATGTAAATGCATTAAGGTGCTATATATATATAGTTCAGAGGAAGGGGAAATCATGCCTGGGCAATGGTACTCAGAGGAGGTTCCAAAGCCCTGAGATGTGAACAAGGCCTTTCCTGAACAGAAAATAAAGGGCAGGCGCCAAAGGTTGAGACAACGAGTCTGAGAAAAGGCACAGTTTTGCTGAGGCAGGCTTGTGTCTGCAGCAGTGGAAAGTAAGATATTGCAGACTCAGATTAGCTCCAGGACAAGGACAGAATCTAGCTCTTAAATCAACATAACCCCTTTTCTCTTAGAATCAAGATCGCTGCAGCTGAGCCATACCACCTTGATAGGTCCCAGTTTGGTTGTTAATTTCTTAACCTCTGAGGATATGCCTTGTATCACCTTGAGTACAAATGGGTGAGGGGACCAGTTAACTGGAATGAATGCAGGCGGAATTAACTAACAAGTCCTGTGCTTAGAGACCAAAACTGTCGCGGCTGCAAACAGAAAAGGCAGCGCTGACCCCCGGGACCTCTCTCTGAACAACTCCTCCTCCCTCAGCTGTTCCTCCAGGGGCAGCCGGAGTCTACCACCCGTGAGACTATCTGGAGAAGCCTTGGGCCTTCAACTTCGTTAAAAACCGCAAGAGGTGTGTGTGGGGGGGTGGGTGGGAGGGGTCGGGGGCGCGGAGGGGTGACAGTTGAGCCGAACTAGCGATAAGCCCAGGACGTCCAGCTGAGTAGCTCCCCAACAACCATAACCGGCTCGGCAGCTCCAAGGCCTATTCCACGCCCCGCCTCCTTGCTCCGCTCCGCCCCGGCGACGTCCACGGGGGCGGGGTTTCCGCTTCCGGTGGCGGATTGTTGACGCCTGCGGCTGCTGCGGTGGCCACCGGGCCGTTGGGGAGGGGCCAGTAGGGAAGGGAGACGGCGCAGTGACAGGGCCGCCGAGGGTGCAGCTGAGGCGGCCATGGCGGAGGGGCCAGAGGAAGCCAGAGGCCGTCCTCCCGGGCAGGACGACGGCGGAGGGAACCAGGAGTCCGTTCCTTCCCTAAGAGGCCTTCCTGCCGCCGCCGCCCCACTGTCCCAGGACGGCCCGCAGGCCGAACCCCAGGCCCCGGGCCGGCCCCCAGCCTCGGGCCTCGCGGCCGCGGCTGAGGAATCGGAGCCGCCGCGCGAGCTCGACAATCGCGGGGAGGCGGCCTCCGGCTCCGACTCTGGCTCCGGCGCGGGGCTGCAGGAGCCGGCAAGCTGTGAGGCGTCCGAGGCCGCGGCCCCGCCGGAGAAGCCGGCGCGGCTGAGCGCCCGCGAATACTCCCGGCAGGTGCACGAGTGGCTGTGGCAGTCCTACTGCGGCTACCTCACCTGGCACAGCGGCCTGGCCGCCTTCCCCGCCTACTGCAGCCCCCAGCCGCCTGCGCCCAGCTACCTCCCGGCCGCCGGAGCCGCCGCCGCTCCCCCGGCAGCCGCCCCGCCGCCCCTCCAGCTGGGCTATTACAACCCCTTCTACTTCCTAAGCGCCGCGGCAGCCGGGCCCGAGCCGGGGGCGCCCGCCGGCATCACCACTCCGGCTCCGGTCGCCGGCCCGGCAGCCCGCGCCCCTCACCTGCAGCCGCCGGTCCGTGCAGCCGCGGCCGCGAGGGTGGGACCGGCCGCCGCTTCTCGAGCCCCGAGCGAGACGGGGCGGCAGGCAGGTGAGAGGCTCTTCGGGGCACGTGCTGGGTGGGGTGGGGGGTAGGGGCGGGAGCCCGCAGGCTCTGCCCTGCGCTTGTCGCTGCTGCTGCCGCCGTTCGCCGTAGTTTCTCCGCGTCTCTCAGTTCCCAGGGTGTCCAGCGAGGCCCGTTTCCTCTTTAGACCTGGCGCTCCGGATCCATTCCCTTACTCCCCGGACTAGTCGCTTCCAAATGTAAAGAAATGTTTGCTCCTCAAACCACTTGCTGTTACCTTGCTCTCCACGTTCTGGACTGAGACCCAGAGCTTAATTCTCAGATGGTAAAGCCGGTTTGGGGGGAGAGGAGGTGTTGGCCGGTAATGCTGGTAATAATGGATTTATAGTTTATAACTTCTATGAATTAGCGACAATGGAACTGACGGATATTAGAGGAGATTTTCATGAATTCAAATGGAATTATGAACCTTGGCTTAATCCTGTATATTGTCTGTATAGTCTCTTTACTTCTGTATGGATATTAGAATGTTTTGAATTATTGACACCTTTTAGTTTATTATTTTTATTTTATTCAGATAATATGGGACAAGACCTAGTTGCCTGAATTTGGTCCAGAATCTAGGATGGCAGCTTATTAATCACTGAATTTGTTAAGTACATAGAAAGCGGGACAAATGAATAGGGGGTAAGGTGAGCCGCACAGGGTTTAATTTTCTGCCATAGGCTTGTAATTACCCGGGTTCTCATTTGAACCCCTGGTGAAATGTACTGAGTACTTTAAATGATGAAATTTACCTGTGAAATAACTTTTAAACATTAAGGGGGTAAAAACAGCTTTAAATTGCTATGAAGTAGCATTGCTGTGTTTTAATAACATGCCCTATTGAAGTCAATACCAGTAATTGTTTCAAGGTTATAAAAATTTTTTATCAGTAAGTTGTACCTTGACTTTACATTCTCCATTGCCTAGGTTGGGTTCCAAGGGAACGATTAGCTTTCCTAACTTTTTTTTTTTTTTTTTTTAATTTACAGGCAGAGAGTATGTTATTCCATCCTTGGCCCACAGATTTATGGCAGAGATGGTGGATTTCTTTATTCTCTTCTTTATAAAAGCGACCATTGTCTTAAGTATTATGCACCTGAGTGGAATAAAGTAAGTTAAGGCCACTTGCAGAAAGGTTTTAACATCTACTGTCTAGAGGTCTTGCTTTAAGTTTTTTCCCATGCTTACCAGTGATTGGGTAACTTGTTTGCCAGGGTCAACAATTTCTTTATAGGAACTTTGTCAGATTTACTTTCTTGTTGGTTTTAAGAAATAACTACAAAAGAGAGAAAAACAATAAATCCTGCAAGATGTGGGAGAATTTCACCTATAAAAGTAGGTAAAAGCTATCTCCAACCCTGGTTTGATTTTATTCACTATTTTCTTAGGGTAGGTACAAATTTTTCTCTTATAAATTGTTTTCAGAGTGGAGTTCCTAAAGACAAAGGCATAAACTGTTAATAATTAGCTAGATGCCATTTTCAAATGGGGCTGCTTGTATACATCAGGCAAGTTCTAAATGAATTGCAAAGTGAGCCATTTATTTGAATAGTCTTCCTTTCAGAATAATAGTCATAGTAGCAGTTATCACTTGGTAAGCGCTTTCTACCTCCTGGGCTTTGTATGGACTTTTTTTTTTGGCCACACCCCGCAGCCTGTGGGGTAACCCGCACCACCTTCAGTGAAAAGCATGGATTCCACTGGACACCAGGGGGTCCCTGTATGGACTCATGCTCTTGCTACCACTATTAAGTGAGATTAATACCTCCATTTTATAAAAATTGAAATTTGGACTTAGAAAGGTTAAGCCCAGAATTTACAAAGGTAAATTTAAAAAAATAAAGAGTGTTAAGTTCAGACCCTGGTGGTTCAATTTGAGGGCCTTTGTCAGGAAACCTGAATGGTTACCATGATTCTCTCTCTCCCTCCCTTAGCCCCCTACACATCCAGTCAAGTACCAACTCCTTTCTGTCAGGATTTCCGTTTTCATCATTAGTGCTTCTCCCTAGTCCCAGTCACATCATCACTTGCTTGGATTGTAACACAAGTCTTCTAACCGATATCTCAGTTTACCATCTCCTCTTATATTTAATCTCATAAATTCTGATTCTGCCACTCTGCTGCCTTAAAATCCTTCAGTAGTTTCTCATTGCCATCATAAGTCATAATATCTTCATGTTTTAACAGATACCCTTGTTTCTTAAACTCCCTTCCCTGATGGCTCAGCAGTAAAGAATCTGCCTGTAATGCAGGACATGCGGTTTCAGTCCCTGGGTCGGGAAGATCCTCTGGAGGAGGACATGGCAGCCCACTCCAGTATTCTTGCCTGAAAAATCCCATGGACAGAGGAGCCTGACGGGCTACAGTCTGAAGGGTCACAGATTTGCACATGACTGAGCATGTATGCCTTATTTCCTAATCAGTCACTTCTCACACAATATTTGAGCCATACTGAACTGCCTACAGCTTCTGTCATTACTCAAGTCTTTCTCCCATTATTCCCGCTCTCTCAAATGTTTCCCCTAGGCGGGCCAACTTCTCTTCATCCTTCAGATCTCAACTTAAATGTCATTTTTTCGAAGCCTCCACTAAGATGTGTTCCTGGTATGTTTCCAGGTACTCAGTGCTTCTCTATGATGCCCTTTTCCCACTTGACTCACTCGCCACTTTATCCCCAGAGCTACACTCACTCATGGTAGTGCTCCTTATTTGTTGAATAAGATAATGTTTTGTGAAACTAGATGATTAGAAACCTAAAGATTAGTTTGCGACTTCAAGTTTATGGCTTACACTGATGACAAAATACCAATGCAACTGCTCTGGTAACACATTCTCTATAACCCCAAACTGTTTTTTGTAGGGATATCTCTAAGTTTGCTATGCATTACATAATAGAAGAAATAGACGAAGACACATCAATGGAAGACTTGCAGAAAATGATGGTTGTGGCACTTATATACAGATTATTAGTTTGTTTCTATGAGGTAAGCTACTGACTTCAGCAAATATTTAACAATATAATTTTAGATTATCAGCCCAAGACAGAAATATTGTAATGGAGATTTTTAATCATGTATTTGTCAAATGTCTTTTTTCTAAATTTTAAGATAGTACCTTTTCAAGTTAAAATTTTCTGAGCGGAGAAATTGTACAATTTCTTGGTAATACATTTCAGTCGTTTGTCCAAAAATATTTTAAGTTGGTTGTGGAACGTATAATGTGTTTTTCCATAGAACCAACTTGCTAAAAAATAATGGCTCATAGAGAAATAACTGCAATAGACATCTTGTGGTATTTGAGGATATTAGAGACCTACAGAAATGCATTAAAAGATTAAACTTTAAGTATTTCTATGGAATTCTTCCAACTTGAAAATGTTAAAACATGAATCATATGGCAGGAAAATACTGGTATAGTTGAGCCAGTCAACTGTTTTACAACTGTCCTTCTTTCCTTAGATAATTTGCATTTGGGGAGCAGGTGGAGCTACCCCAGGGAAGTTCCTACTAGGACTTCGAGTTGTGACATGTGATACATCAGTGCTTATTGCACCAAGTCGGGTTTTAGTGATTCCGTCCTCAAATGTTAGCATTACAACGTAAGTTCTTTTCTTAATCTACTACATACTTATGAATTACTGTACTTAAACCTTATCAAATGATGTGACTTACGGAAAAGTGTTTTTAGGATGTTGGTTCTTCATGGCATATAATAGGCTTACATTTAATAAGTTTAAAACAAAGTTTGAATGTTTTTCAATAACAGTGATTGACTCCTTTTCAGTATACACATCTTCAAGGGTAAGCATTTTATGAAGTGGAGGCCACAGGAATGAGAGGGCTGGGGTGTGGTGCTCGCTGTGTCAGTGCTCCAGGCCTAGCTTTGTTTCTATCCTCTAGATCTCTGGTTATGGGGTTTAGTTAACTGCTGCCTTGAAGCTTCCTTTTGGTGCCCCATCTTAAATAGGCAATAGGAGTTTTGACATGCTCCTGCTCTTAAGAGAAAGAGGTTGTAATACTCATAGTATTAATGACTAGCTGTTGGCATCTAGCTCTGGGGTAAGGTGTACAGATAGTGATAATGGAAGTTGTGGAGGTGAGTAGATGGTAATCAGCTGAGCAAAACAAGGTTCTTACTGGAATTGCTGCCAGAATGATTCAGAGTTAGATGGTTATATAAAGATATATAAACAAGAGACTTTAGAAGCCTGGGGTTTGTTGACATCTTCAAAATTTCCTTATTTTTGTGATTCTAATCTTGGACTACTACTTTTACTGAGAATCAATATTGGCTAATATTTGTTCAACACCTTGTAAACCAGGCACTGTTTTTAAAAACTGCATGTGTATTCACTAACTTAATCCTAACAGCCTTATAAGATATATGTTATAGGTACTATTATATTATCCTCTTATTACAGCCATGGACACAACTAATAGTCGGTAGAAAATGAACCTAAAGCCAAGTCAGTCTGGATTCAGGGCCCACATTCAGCTGCTGTGCTATTCTGTAACGGTTCAGTGCACTAAAAGGCAAAACTCTAATGATAGTAGAATAATTCCCCATTCTAAGCTCCTGTTGAAAGCTTTTTAAAGCTTTCCTCAATCACAGGACAACAGGGACTTCTGTGGTGGTTCAGTGGTTGAGACTTCTCACTTCTACTGCAGGGGGCGTGGTGCAGGTAGAATTCCTGGTCAGGGAACTAAGATCCCACAGCACAGCCAAAATAAACCACAGGGCCCCCCAAAGAAAGAAGAGAGCTGATAAACCAATACAGTACTTTGAAATGCTGGTGCTCTTCACAGAAGGTAGAAAATGGGACTGTACTAAACCTACTCAGTTTAGAAGATAGTGAAAACATACAGAAAATAAAGATATTAAAAGTAGTGAGTGACCATAGAAAAGGTGGGTAAAGGGAAGTTACTCTGTTCTTTTGGCAAAATACTAGAAAATACTCTAAACTTTTAATTGACATTCTAAGACATCATTGCTTTTCATGTGAAAGTTCTAAAAGTCTAATTTTATGTTATGAAGTCTTTAGAACTGGCCCAGGTGGTTTGATCATAATATAATGCTACTTGAAAGTAATTTAGATATAAAAGGTTAAAACTCTCAATTATACTTTGAACGTTTTAAATACATTCTGAACTTGACAGTCTACTAATCTATATGTAGTTGGTATATAACTTTATCTGATTTTTTTTTTTGCTTTAACAGGTCCACTATACGAGCTTTGATCAAGAATTTTTCTATTGCTTCTTTTTTCCCTGCTTTCATCACACTGCTGTTTTTTCAGCATAATCGAACAGCCTATGACATTGTAGCAGGAACCATTGTAGTAAAAAGAAACGGAGTCAGATGATGCCCCAAAAAGCCATGAATTCCGTATTCTCTGGAATGACAAGACTAAATTATGTGTCAAGGCCATCAGTGTCCCTGGGTTACATTAATTGATTTAGAAATTAAAGCAGTCGATCCAGTGTGATGCAAGTGACTATGCTGAAAGTATTGATGTTACTTGAATGCCAAAGAACTTTTCCAGAAGAAAAACCTGTTAAGTCCAAGTGTTAAAATTTTTATATTGAACAGAAGGCAAGTGGTGTCGACATCAACAACAGACAGTATATACTTAAGATCTAAGGTATTAGAATTTGCTGAATGCACTTTCAGGTTTGAAATCTCCAAATGAAACTTTATAAAGTTATTTTGGTTTATCCCAAAATGATGGAAAACGTCCAGTTGTGTTTTGTAAACACATTCATCTTTTAGTTAACACGTCTTGAGGAAATTTTCATCTTTGATTTCTGGGGGGAGGGAGTGGGGACACACTTCATAATCTACTTGGCTCCCATCGCAGGAGGCGGTGAGTTAGCTCCAAGAGAAGGGGAAGGTTGAGGCCAGCCGGGCAGCTCCCTGGTCCGAAACGTTAAACCTGTACTGCGGTCTGCCGCAGGAGTGAGGGCTTCACAGCTGCCCTCAATGCCACACATGTCCTTCAGGACAAGTACTGCATGAGGACGAAGTGCTAGGTCACATTGCGATCTTATTTTTTTAAGAAAAAGGTAAGTTAGTGACTGCTTTTAATGGGGTGGGTGTGGGGGAGTAAATTTTCACTGTAAATTTAAATTGAAATTCATGTGCAGATGTTTTCCGTGCCCTAAATCAAACTATAAATATGTGAGGAAAAGTTAGTCCTACCAGACTGTGGCATATTTACTGTAAAACAATATTCCCAGTATGTGCACAGCATGAAGTATTAGTGCTTTTCAGTGTTCTGAGTATAACTTCTCTTTATATACAGAATATTCACATACTAGTTTTAGTTTTATTATACTCCATAACTTCTGAAACATCAAGGAGTTCAATAATACTAGCATTTCATGATTAAATAAATAGTAGTAGCCTATGAAATACTTAGCAATTTTCCCATTAGGGACTATTCTCTAACAAGGAAGAGTAGCATGTCCATTGTCCTAAGTTCTTTGGTTCTGTGGGCCACCAGCTCATTTGGAGTCTGTCAGGGATGATGTTTTGAGGGAGATGTGTAATACCGTGTGTTGCTATTTTATTCTTCTGTCGCTGAATTGTGTGTGTGCGTGCTTTTGTTAGATGGCCCAGTTAGCTGTGCCGAGATATATCTGAACTAAAAGTTGTCTTTCTTAGGCATTTTCTGCATTTTCTCTATTTTCCCCCCAAAACACTAAGCTGTACTGAACAGTTCATATCTCAGGTGCTTTTAGGATCAATCTAGGCTTTATTTTGGTCATAATAAATACATTGCTATATTACTGTATCAATTTTTAAAGTGGGTCTTTTTGACATTTAAAATGTATTTTCGGTTTGTTTATAGAACCTTAACAATGTCCTTAATACTTTTGATTGTAAAATTTCATAAACCATGGATTTAATATAAAATTATTTTGAAAAACATCACAGAAAGCCTATTAGTTAAATGTGTTATAATACTAAAACAGATCATTCACTTGTTGTTTCTGGGAAGATAAAGTGTTATGGCCCTTCACAGTAAACAAACCAAAACCATCCACTAACCTTTTTAGAGTAGATTATTAGGAAATGTTACATAAATGGTTACATACTTAACCAATTAGTAGTGTATACATTATTGGCATATACACACCTCTTGCCCTGGATTGGGAATTTGAGTTGAAATGTACTCTTACATACTGTGGAATTCATCTTTAATGTATACTTTCCTCTCAGATAATTGGATGGTTAACTACCTGGGCTATTTTTACTTACACAGTAAAACAAAAGTAAATACATAGTCCAGTTTGATTTATACATTAAAATATTGCACATCTGCTATACACAAGTGATTCAGATTAATATCTATAATAGATGCATTTAGAGCTATCTCAGGATTCAAGTTAAACTATGTAGCCCTATAAAATAAACATTATTATTCTGTCTGCCTTTACATGAAAATCCAAGTCTGATTATGAATGCAGCACTTAGGGAGATTTTGGATTCCCAAATTTGAGGGGAAATAAATGACAAAATGGGGAAGGTTTTTTGGGGTGGAGCCCTCTGTTTTCAGTATACTTTATTATATTTGATTTATAGAAATGCTGACTTTCTGTGTAGAGCCTCATACTGAAGCTCTACAGCCTAAAAAGGCAAAAAGAAAGCTGTCTTCATAGTATAAATACTATTCATCACTTTTACAAAATAATAAAGGAACAAAAATTAGAAGTCATGCTGAGAATACTATTTCAATGAACATACCATACATAAAACCACAGAACAGGCAGATAATTGAGGCATCTAGAAAATCTACCCATTCCTAAAGCAGCCCGAGTGGCCCCAGGACCTTGAGACAGTCTGACACTCAGGCGCACGCTGGGCTGAGGCGGCGAGCAAGCTGTGCTTCTGAATCTGTGACGCGAGAGCCAGTGCTTCCCGTGGTACTCGTGTGGCACTGGTCCAGAAGCTACTGCTTTCTACCTAAATACTCACCTCATTTCTCCCAAATATTTAGGATTGAAAAAAAAAGCATTTGACAGTTTTGTTTAAATTTATAAACGTCTTCAGTGTTTGTTTCAAATGACAATAAAAATTGTTTCAACTCTTTTAGATTTTTTTCCCTTAAGTAACTTGCTGGGTGTTTCATGGAGGCATAAATAGTTCCAGCAAAACAAAGACAGGAGTTGAAAAATTAAACTGCTTTTTGCTACTTGGGGATAAAGGGCTTTTTGATGGGAGCATGGGTATTAAATATTTTCCTTCTATACTTATCTCTATGAAAACAGGCTGTTCTTCCTTTTAAAGAATATTCCTAAATAATGGCATTATTCCTAAAATCTGGCAAGTATTTCAAATACTTGCCACTTCTCACCCCTCTATGCCAAAGGCCAAAATTTATCAACATGTACTTGCCTGGGTAAAATTCATCTCAAACTGTAGGCATATTTCCTTGCAGTTTCATTTATAGTATGGTGTGACCCACAAACAGTAATCTGATGGCCTGCCTAATAAATAAAAATTCAGCATTCTATTTTTAATAATTTATATGCCACCACTTTGTTATTGTCTCAATAAATACCTGGTCATCAATGCTTTTGTGTTTTGCCTGTTTCTTTGAGGTTTGCTCTAGAATCTCTTGCTTCCAAATACAGCTGCTCTAGCATTCTCTGCTTTCAGGAGATGAGTGCTTTCAGAAATAGAAGTCTATCCAAAAAAAAAAAAAAAAAATGATCATCCACTTTGAGGTATATTCTTTTAGCAAGTCACTCAAGTTAGCTGTAGATGACTAAGCTTTTGATGTTAAACTAATCCTGTCCATTCTGTAAAAGCTGTTAACCATTCCAGCCACCGTGCAAGATATTAAAGGCCCACATGAGGAACAAGAATTCAGTCACAGCTAGTCAAAGAGGTGGGCAGTTTAATCTTATTCCAGTCTTATGAGCATTCCCTATTCAAACATTTACAACAGAACTAGATCGACAGGATCCTCAAGAAATACAAGAAAAACAAAACAGGTTCCTCAAGAAATAAAAAAACAATAAAGGATAAACTTAAATGGAGTTAAACTAGAGTGTGGTCTGAGTCCTGTAGACAGTGTGCTGTTAGGCACCCAGCCACTCCACTCTGGAACTACAGTGGATGTCAGAGATTAAGTTTCTAAAAGTCGCCCCACGTGAAAAGGAAACGAAAGCTCTGACATAAAGCTGTTGTATGTAGCTAGACCCAACACATTCCATTTTTCTCACTTTTACTATACCAAGTTTGTTAGTTTCCATTAGACAAGGCCAGCACCTGACATACTAATATAGTTAAAGAAACCATAAGTTCTTCCCCAGGTTAAACCAGGAAGTTCATGGACTGGTTATAAATTGCTAACATTATTAGTCCAACACTTTTATCTCAAATAATAAAATCCTAATTATGTGAATAATTCTAAGAGAAATTCCTAACATATTAGCTAAGACTTACACTTCAGTTGTCTGAGCTGTACTTTTTCTTAACGCCTCAAACTGTAAATTACTAAAAAAAAAAAACCCAAAAAACAAAAACCTACCCCTTAGAAGTGGCATGCCTGGATCTCAGGCATCGCAAGTCTTCCAGGCACTTATTGAATGATTTTTGGACACTGTCTGAACCCAGTGAATGCATGAAATCTCTGGTGCATAGGTCCGAGAATATACATTTGCCACACCCCACCAAACATACTGATACACGTTCAGTGAGAACTGACTCTTGCAAATCAACTGAATTATATAAACATACCTGATTATTCAATCTTTCTGCATATGGCTTTCTTACTGTCAGATTATTTTCAGTTAAAAACAGTTCCTCATTGATCCAGCATGAAAAGTGGGCTATCTATTTTCTTTCTGTAACGTTTCCCCGTCTTCCACAAACAGCACTTGACTTTCATCTGTGTATGGAACCCAAGACTGCTATTACAGCCACAGGGAGTGGGTCTGCAGCCTGCACCAGTCTGAAGAAGAGATGCGTCCCCTGGGCTTCAGTAGGGAAAGATCTGTGGTTGGAACTGCTACCAGGCGTGTGTTCTATAGCTGCCATGTGCAGCCTGAGACTTAAAGCAGTCGAGATGAAAAAACAAGTCCCAAGTCACAAACAACTCTAGCCCTAGAGATTTCAGTTCTAGGGGGAAAGGAGACTTCATTTTTATAAGATAACTCACCCTATTTGGTTTTTGGTTACTAGCTTTAAAAAAAAATAAAATGAGATATTTCTAGTACATTTTTAATGAAAAATCTTTCCCAGAATAGAAAGCTTAATATCCCCATCCATATGGGTCTAAAACAATGACTAAGACTGAGCAAACATGCAATTTAGTTAAGCCATTAACACCCCACACGTTTCCAATTTACTCCATTAGTATTCACCATCATCTCTTGCCCCCCAAACAGGTTCATGTCAAACATTCATTATTTAATAAGTTGAGAATTATAAATAGAAAATCCCTACTCCGAAGATAGCACTTGATGATGGCCTAAGACATTTCAATAACAGAAATCATTTCACTTGGAAACACAGAAAAGCTCAAACATTTTAAAGTATTGACTTTAGACTCTAACCACAAGTTCAGTAAAATAGAAGTCACCACAAAATTATATGTTCAAATTGAAGAATAAAGTTATCAAATGTTCTCCTAAGAGCTCTTTTATGGGCAAGGACAAAGAAATCTACTTCTTTAAAAAAAAAAAAAAAAAATTCCATAAAACAACCCAAAAGAAATTGCACAGAAGGACCATTGAAGTTTTTGTGGGCTACTTTGGGTATGTATCTCAAAAAATTCAATCAATAAACATTGTCTAGTCACCTATGAAGGAAGATACAAGTACAAACAGAAATGGTTGTTTGCATTTATTTTCTACTTTAAAAAGGTATGGCAATTTATATGCAAAGTAGGCGTGATTCCTAGCACCAAACAAAAGGCAGCAAGCGTGCCTTCAGACATTTCCCTTTCATGAGGAGCTGTCCAAATCACTCAAATTATTCTTTGGAATTTCTCTTCTGACCACTGTTAACTTCTATAAAAAGATTCCCTTCCACTAACACTTTTACCTTCACTATAATTTAACACTAGAACAAAAAATATTTCATAATTTTTTATTGATGGCATTTATCCCATGGTTTAACATGTTAATTATACTGTAATAAACATGGCTTTAATATTAAACTTTTCCTTATTATCCAAAGTCACCACAGTCCATTTCAGTAAATATAAAAATATATGCTTAATACTTTGTACAATACTGGTTTTTGGTCCAAACAAAAACTGGATCAGAAAAGCCAATAAACTCATTTTAAGAATCCCCAATTTTTTTTTTTTTTTAAAGATTTCCAAATGGATTTAGGCAACTTTGAATAATGGGATTTACATAATAAAATCTGAGACGAGACTAAACAAACAACAAAAAAAAATTTCTAACACAAAATTAAAATTTCAAGTTCACAGATTTATGTTATGCCAAAAAAGTACAGAAACAAGATTGTATTTACACAAGTTTCATAATAAAATAATGAAAAAGGCAAGACAGGTGATAGTCAGAAGAATGACAATATAGAAATAGCATATAATTATTAAATGGAGAACGAACTAGATCTAACAAGTCCTTAGCATGGACCATTCTTTAATCAGGCTTCCTCTATCAGAAAATTTTAGTGCACGATACACCCAACTCACTCACTTCACACATACACCAGCACAAACTCAGCATAGAAATCATTCATTTCAACATCCTCTAATCTATACAGAATTCCTCAGATATAATTACAATTGCAAATGCGTTCCATAAACGCATATCAACGCGCACGGTGGTGCAGACGAAGAGGTTCTATACAAAGCCATTCTCCGAGCAGGCTCGATTCCTGGGTTCTGCCAGCCTAGGCCAAATCAATGAATAATTTGCTGGATCATAAAATAATTTTGCTGAATAATCAGTCACCAGTCTAGCTATTATTTTTTTAAAAAGGGGGGTGGGAGAGGTGAAGTTGGGCTTCTATAAAGAAAAAAGGAGGAAAATTCCCAAATTAAAGAAGTCCTTAGGCAGATCTGACTTCAGATAACCCAGTATTATAGTACAATCCAGTATCTGAAAGCAGGGCACCAGCTGTTAAAACAGTGTGTATAACACATCATGACCTTTATTTCTTGCGTCTAACAGCAGTCTTTATCTTTCGACCAGGAACTGAAGTTCCAGAAGAAGGGAACATGTTTTTCCCATTTGACCTGTGAAAAATAAAAACTCTGTAACGTGACATGATGCTCACATAAAAATCTCACAATCATAACACTGTGTGACTGGTGATGGGGGGTGGGGAGACAGTGTTAAAGGAAGCACACTCTGTTACACCCCATACCTACATACATACGCGCGCACGCACACACACACCCCACCCCATGCTCTTTTTCTCGGGTTATGATCCTCCAAGATTGTAATATGGTAAATTGATGGAGAACGTACTTGATTTTACCTCAGCTATACTGCACCTTGGTGATTCTAGACACACACACACGCACACATCTCAACAAAAAGTTCTCTTACCCCACAGTAAACGCCGCTGAAGACTGCGCTGAAGACTGGCTAAAGTGAAAACCCCCTGAGCCAGAGGGCTGGGCTGAGGCCGCGGGTGTGCTGGGACTTGCACCAAACTTGAACACCCCCAGTGGGTTGTTGTTGGTGAAGTTGAAATTTGTAGTAGTGCTGCTGCCAAACTGGAAACCGGAACCTGAAATAGTTGAAGCAGAAAAACTTCACTAAGGTAAAAATGACGGTGTTTCTAGTAATGACTCTGACTTTTACATAGAAAAACATGGGAAGGGTTAAGTTCTCGTATGGTCACTTAAAGAAAATTAACTAGCTTCTCTACAGACAAAATATATACCTGACACCCTCCAACAAGTGACCCAACTCACCGTGACCAAGGGGAAAAAGGGCCAAGTGGACTTTTGACTGAGACTGTGGAATCAACATATTGAGCTCTACCTTTTTCAAAAATTATGTTAAAATCACAGTAAGGGGAATTTTACAAAGATAGGGAGAGAAAGAGACGACAGAACAAAATTTAGAAGCTGGAAGCATGACTGGAGCCAAACACTAAGCTAGTAGCAAGAGAAAGTGCAGAAGTCATCCCATGTATGCTAACCATACCCACAAGGGTTAGGTTCCAGGTGCTTCTGGAAGTGAGAATGGAGACCGACTGGGAAAAAAAGAAAAAGGCAGGATGGCAGATTATCTGTTTGAGAAGCAGATACCCAGATCAATCCCTCCCCAACAAACAGGATGAGAACTCTCCTCCCCTACCTAGCGTAAGTACAGAATTCTAGTCTCTGGACCGGGGCACATCACACACAGAGGCAAGGATACCTACTGAAAATAGGACTAGGAGTAGGCTGAGTACAACGAATTCTGAGAACTGCAGCCTTCCGCCCTGACTCAGCTCTCCAAACATGGGCAATCAGGAGTGTTTATGCCCTTCAGACAGGAGACTTGAAGAATCTTCTCTGGGGAACGTGACAGTCTAAAAGGAGAAACCTAAAGATATGAACATTCAGCTCTTGGCAAGAGGACAAGCCAGTCAGATAAACCTATGATGATATTCAAATTAAACCCTCTGCCCAATGGGCAAAGAACCTGAACAGACATTTCTCCAAAGACAACATATGGGTACATATAAAAAAGTTGCTCGACCTCACTAATCATCAGGGGGAATGCAAACCAAAACCACTAGGAGATATCATCTCTCAGAATGGCTATTGATAAGAAATAGCAACTGTTGGCAAGGATATGGAGAAAAGTGAACCCTTGTGAACCGCTGGTGGAAATGTAAATTCCCGCAGCCACTAAGGAACACAGTATGGAAGCTTCTCAAAAAGTGAGAGAGAGAACTACCATATGATCTAGCAATCCCATTCTAGGTATTTACCCAAAAGACTTGAAACCAGGATCTCAAAAAGATATCTGGACTCTCTTATTCACTGCAGCATTATTCACAATAACCTAAGTAGAAACAACCCAAATATCCCCAGACAGATGCACAGATAAAGGAAATGACGTGTCCACATAAAATGGAATATTAATCTTGCAACTTGAAAAACACACTGACACACCTGGAGGACGTAAGTGAAATAATGCCTGAGTTCACTTCTAGGAGGAATCAGAAATGACTAAACTCACATGAGCTGAAGAACGGGGCAGGGGGAGCTGGGGGCGGGAGAAACGAGGAGGTGCTGCTCAGAGCAGGTGTGAAGTGTCGGTTATGCAAGATGCTCAGATTCTAGAACTCTGTCTCACGCTGTGCCTACAGTTAACAACACTGCACTGTGCCTTTGTTGATGAGTAGATACAATTCATGTTAAACATTCTTACTACAATTAAAAAAAAACAGAACCCAAACACTATGAGTAAGAGGCAAGAAGCACCAGACATCTGAGGAAAAGTATTTCATAAGAAACACTAAGACTGAAGCAGTAATAAAAGCAATTTGGAGAAAACTAAGCAAAAGCTATCAGACAGAAAAACAAAACAAAAACCTCATTGTTAATATCCTCAAGAGATCCACAGATAACACTTCTAAAACAAAAGCAGAAGGATATAAAAAAGAACATCCACAGAACAATTTCCACTAAGAAAATAAGCAATACATGCAGAAGTAAAATCTCAACAGGTGTGTTTCAAGATAAAATTGAGGAAATCTTCCCAGGAAATACAAAAAGTGAGAGAAAAAGGGAAAAAACAGAAGATAAAAAAGAATGAGGCACAAAATCTCCAAAGAAATAATTCAAGAAAATTCCCATGAAAGAAGCTTGTAATAAATAGGACACACTGCCTTCCTAACATCATCCAAGGATTAAAAACGGATCCAGACCAAGGAACATCGTCATAGGCAGAACACTGGAGGCAAAAAAAAAAATACTCCAATGATACTCCAGAAAGAAAAACATATCAAAAGCAAAAATAGACTTCAAGAGCAACTCTGGGAGCTAGAACAACCACAATGGGAAAATGCCCTCAAATCATTAAAAAAAAATGTAATTTCCATTCTAAGTATATATTCAACCAAAATTTTCCCCAACATGGGGGCAGAATAAAGATCTTTCCAGAAATATAAGGTCTCAAACTTTTCTTCTTTGTGTCCTTAAGAAATCATGGGAAGATGTATTCTCCCAAAACAAGGGCGTAAGGAGGAAAAAGATATGACACTCAGGAAATTTCCCTGGTGGTCCAGTAGTTAAGAATCCACTTGCAATGCAGGGGAGGCAGGTTTGGGAAGGAAGACGCCACTATGCCATGGGGCCCCTAAGCCCACACACCGCAACTAGGAAGAAGCCCACGCACAGGAAGAAGAGATCGCTTGTGCCACAGCCAAGATCCTGATGCAGCCAAATAGATAGATAAAATTTAAAAAAAGAGAGAGGCCCTCAAGACCACAGTTAGGCAGAGCTAGAATGTCTGCTGGATGGAGTAGGTTAAAAGATATATGAAGACTAGCATCACCTTGACACCAAAATCAGACAAAGGTATCACAGGAAAAGAGAATTACAAGCCAGTATCAATGATGAACATCAATGCAAAAATCCTCAACAAAGTATTAGCAAACTGAATCCAACAATACATTAAAAGAAGTATATACCATGATACCCAGAGATGCAATAATTGTTCAATATCCACAAATCAATGTGACAGACATCAACAGACTGAATAAAATAATATGATCTCAATAGAAAATATTTGACAAAATTCAACATCCATTTATGTTAAAAACTCTCCAGAAAGTGGGCATAGATGGAACATACCTTAACATAATAAAGGCCATTTTGACAAGCCCATTGCGAACATATTCAACCAAAAGCATTTCCTCTAAGATCAGGAACAGGACAAGGATGCCCCCTCTCACCACTTTTATTTAGAGAAAAAAAGGAAACAAAAGGAATCCAAATTATAACGGAAGAAGGGAAACTGTCACTGTTTGCAGATGACACACTTACTATACAGAGAAAACCCTAAAGACACCACCAGAAAACTACTAGAGCTCATCAATGAACTAAGTAAAGTTGCAGAATGAAAATTTACATACAGAAATCTGCTGCATTTCTATACACTAGTAATGAACTATCAGAAAGAGAAATTAAGGAAACAATCCCATTCATCATCACATCAAAAAGAGTAAAATACCTAAGAATAAACCTACCTACGGAGGTCAAAGAAGCCACAGGGCTTCCCTGGTGGCTCAGCTGGTGAAGAATCCGCCTGCAATGTGGGAGACCTGGGTTCAATCCCCTGGGTTGGGAAAATCCCCTGGAGAAGGGAAAGGCTACCCACACTCCAGTATTCTGGCCTGGGGAATTCCATGGACTGTTAAGTCCATGGGATCGCAAAGAGTCGGACACGACTGAGCAACCTCAGGAGGAGGAGGAGGAGGTAAAACATCTATACTCACAAAACCGTAAGATGCTGATGAAAGAAATCACAGACAACACACAGGGCAAGATATACTGAGCTTGTGGACTGGAAGGACTAATACTGTTAAAAGGGCCACACTACACAGAGCAATCTACAGAGTCAGTGCAACCCCTACCAAAACACCCATACCCATAACATCATTCACAGAACTAATATTTTTAAGATTTTTAAAAATATGGACCATTTTCAAAGTTTCTATCAAATTTGTTACAATATTGCTGCTTCTTTTTTCTTAATCCTTTGTTTTTTGGCTGCAAGGCATATGGGATTAAAGCTCCCCAACCAGGGATCGAACCCACACCCGCTGCACTGCAAAGTGAAGTCTTAACCACTGGACTGCCAGGGAAGTCCCTAATAATTTTTAAATTTGTATGGAAACACAAAAAGCCCAGAGAGCCAAACCCCCTCAAGAAAAGAAGACAGCTGGAAGGGCCAGGCTCCCTGGCTTCAGACAAGGCCACAAAGCTACAGGAATAAAAGCAACACGGCGCAGGCAGAGGAGACAGACACACACGTCAAGGGAGCACCACGGAGCCCTGGACAAACCCACACACTGACGGTCACCAGTACGTGACCAACGAGGCAAGGGCATACAGTGGAGAAAAGACAGTCACTCCAGTAAGTGGGGCTGGGAAAACTAGATAGCTACTTGTAAAAAAGTGAAATCAGAATGTTTTCTCACACTATATACAAAAACATAAAGACCTAAATGTAAGACCAGAAACCATAAAACTCCTTGAAGAAAAACAAAGACAGAAAACTCTGACAGAAATTGTAGCAATATTTTTTGGGATCAGTCTCCTAAAGCAAAAACAAAACAAATGGAACCTAATTAGACTTCAAAGCTTTTGCACAGCAAAGGAAACTTATCAAAATGGGAGAAAATATTTGCTAATAATATGATAAATAAGGGGTTAATATCCAAAACATATGAACAGCTCACATAACTCAACATCAATAAAACAAACCACCCAATAAAAACTGAGCAGAAGACTTGAATAAACATTTTTTCTGAAGAAGATATCCAGATGGTCAACAGGAACATGAAAAGATGCTGAACATCAGAGGAATGCAAACTAAAACCACAATAAGGTGTCACCTTACACCTGCAAGAATAGCTATCATCAAACAGAACACAAATAACAAAAATTGGCAAGGATGAAAAGAGAGAACCCTCATACACTGTCAGTGGGAATGTAAACTGGTGCAGCCACTAATTTTTGCAAAACAGTAAGGCAGTTTTTCTCAAAAAACTAAAAATAGAGCTAGCGTATGACCCAGGAATTTTACTCTCGGGTACATATCTGAAAAAAACCCCAGAACATTAATTCCAAATAACATATGCATCACAAGCAATGTTTATAGCAAGATAAGGAAACAACTCAAGTGTCCATCAACAAGTGAATGAATAAAGAAGATGTAGTGTGTATGTGCTTTTTCGTGGCCGAGTAGTATCCCACCATACACACGAAAAGAATGAAATTCTGCTATTTACAACAACATGTACAGGCTTGAAAGGAGTATGCAAAGTGAAATAAGTCAGAGAAAGACAAATATTGTAAGATATCATTTATCTGAGGAATCCAAACAATATAACAAAGCAGTGAATAAAACAAAAAGGCAACGTGCTCACAGACACAGTAAGAACTTCTGGTCGTTAGCGGTGAGAAGAAAGGGGTAAAGAGGCAAGCCAGGGGAGAGGTTAAGGGGTACAAACTTCTTTAATAAAGTAAGCTACAAGGATATACTACACAACATGGGGAACGTGGCCAATATTTTACAATAACTGTAAATGGAGTATAACCTTTAAAAATTGTGGATCACTATGTTGTACACTTACATAACACTGCTCATCAACGAGATCAATAAAAAAGTAAGAATAAAACCCAATACAAAAACTTAAAAAAATTATGTGGTAAAATTTCAGATACTGAGAAATAGCCAAAGTATTTGAAAAAACTGAAAATAGTTATATACAAATGGGAGAAGAAAATATTACCCATGAGAAGAAATCACTGATGCTAGGAAAAACAAAATGTTGTATAGGAAAGAAAATCACAGTACATCATACAATGTTTGCATATTTAGCATCATGATCTAACCACACAGTATCACTCTATTAGGCCTGAAGGCATTGTTAGCTGTGTGAAAAAAAGCTAAACTCTTCAATTTTGCATTGGAGGGGGTTGGGAATCATTAAATCCTGATTAAGATGATTATCATGTGTCATACAACAGGAGAAATTTTGCTACATGTACTAGCTAACAAAACACTAACATTCAAAACAAAGAATTTCTACAAATCAATAAGCAAAATGAAACAACCAATTAGTATAAGGGCCCAAAAAAAATTACAAAAAGAATTCACAAAAAATGCAATCAAGTAAGGATCCAAATATGAGGATCTTCATTTAATGCTGGAAGGAGGTGAACTGGCACAATCCATCAGAGAGGGTGTATAATCTTTTGATGTACTAAGGCGCATGCCTTTCAACGTGCAACCCCCTTTCCAGGTATAAACCCTAAGAAAACAGGTATGTGTGTCCCAGGGCACATAGAGGACTGTGCAGAGCTGCGTGTCCTGACAGCTAAGAACAACTCAAACTTTCATCAACAGGATACAGATAAACTGGTACATTCATACAGTGATTTACTCTGCAGGGATGAAAATGAATAAATTACTGCCTTAAAAAGCTTAGCTAAGGACTTCCCTGGTGGTCCAGTGGTTAAGAATCCACCTGCCAATGCCGGGGACACAATGCCTGGTCTGGAAGATACTCTGTGCCGTGGAGCAGCTGAGCCCGCACTCTGGAGCCTGGGCTCCACGGCACGAGAAGCGGCTACAGCGAGAAGGCCGCGCGCCGCAGAGCAGCCTCTGTCCACGGCACCCAGAGAAAGCCCGGGCGCCGCAACGACGATGCAACACAGCAAACATACATGAGTGAATACAGAAATACATAATAAAGAAAGAATTTTTTAAAAACCTGCACCTTTGTTAAAAAAAAAAAAAAAGAGTGCTTAACTATGTTGGGAAAAGAGTTGGGAATGCTGTTTATAGGTAAATCTAAACATACACATCTCTATTCTGCCAAGTACAAGAGACCAAAGAAAAGAGACATGTATGGTTTCAAAATTCAGAGAAAAAAAAATTATACTGAAGACATCCAAAACTCAAGTAGGGATACAAACTACACCATTACTACATACTTACTGGAATTAGGAGCTGTTCCAGAGCCAAATGCAGACTGACTAGGCTGCTGTCCAAACACAGGAGGCTGTCCACTGCTTGACACTGTCCCAAAAGTAGGTGGTGCAGGCTGAGAACCAGCAGAAAATAATGCTCCTGAAGATGATATAGATCCAAAGCCTGGGGGGTGAGGCTGGCTGGCACCTTGACTTTGTCCAAATGTTGGGGTCTGGTTAGCACCAAACGCTGGACTGGCAGATGGTGCTGAAGGTCCAGTGCCAAACACAAAGGAGGATCCTAGAGACCCAGAGAAACACTTAAATCACCACGGATGGCTAAACAGGAAATAATCCTCAAGAAATGTCTGTAAGCTGAAATGCACATATCAAGATTCTTTGCAGACTCTTACCTTGCTGAACAGATCTTATCAGGACAAGTTTTGAATTACTGATGAAGAAAATACAATGCTTGCTACCATTATTTAGTAAAACCATACAGAATCCATAAACAAAAACTTCAATTAACAAAGACTCTTAATCTTGCAGCCAAAAATATTTAGGTCTTTAAATATCTAAGATGACGACTGATCTCCTATCAGAAAAGCAACATACTGCAGATACTGACTATTATGTGGTCATGTATCCACTGCATAAAGAGGACTAACGTCTAATAAAATAATCTTCAGTGTCTGGCTATTTACAACATTAAAAAAATCCCTTGAACAAACTAAAGATTACACTCCTAAAGAGATTAGAAAATTGCTTCCAAGAGTTAATTACATTAAACTCAAAATGTACATCATTCCACATTGAATAATTACAACATCCCAGCTAGAGATGACCTAAATGCAGCCATGCTTTCTTGTGATATTATATGCTAAGAGTTCATCTACATATAATGAAAGCCAATCCGACTACAACATGTTTTTGTCTTTTTAAAACGTACCTGCAGAGCTAGACGTGGTTGTAGCTCCAAAGTTGAAGCCAGAGGGTGCGGTACTGTTACTGCTGGCTCCTGGACCAAAGACAAACGGGGTGACAGCGTTGCCCGTGCTTGACGTGGCTGCTGGTTTGCTCTCTTGAGAGAAGAGCAAAGACTGAGATGTACTAGATTCGGCAGCGTTTCCAAACGCAGAGCTGCTCACGGGGTTGCTGGCCTGTCCAAACACAAAGGCAGCCACAGGCGCGCTGGAGGACGAGGTGGAACTACCAAATATGCCACCACCAGCTGAAGTGGCTGGTGCACTTGAATTAGAGGAACTGCTGTTCAAGAAACTAAAAACTGGCTTGGCCGCACCTTGATCTGTAAGATGGAGATTAAGAAACAAAATTCTTTAAGAACAAGCAATACCAGAAGGCATTTTTTCCTACCCCAAAATCTGAGTCCACTAGAAAATAGAATCATTAAGATTTTAATATAAATTAGTTCATCGAATGGAAATTTGTTAAGTTTTGATTTAGTCAAACACATAAAAATATTCATATATATAATATATATGTGTACTTGCAAAATACACATTATTTTAAAATATTCCTTAAATCCAAATCTCACTGGACACCAGGTCTGGACAGCAAATTCAGATAGCGGGAGATAGTTACCCTTTCCTAAATTTGATTTTGCAGATCTATGTTAGCAGGACTGTAACTTCAGTCTATCTGAACAAACGCCAATTCTTAGTGATCTTTGCTGACTAGTGCACCTCTGCTCACTAATTTGTGACTCTACAACATACTAAACTTCCAAACCTCCTCAGCTACTGTTGCTAGACTGCTTCAAATACTGAAGCCTTACAGTATCACTAGGCAATAGTATTAGTAGGGCAAACCTGACGGTATGTCAGCCCTTCTCTCCACAATTTCTTGTAAGTTTTCCCTTCCATGTGAATTTTAGAATTATTTTCACTTGTGAAGTTCACAAAAATTCCTCTAAGAACTGAAATTCTATTGGGGGTGAGGTGGAGAGGAAAGGATATTCACTCAGGAACAAGTATAAAACACCTCTTTTATGTTCTCTTATTTATCATGTTGCAGGTTCTGCTGATATTATAAAACACAAATTGGAACTGTTAGAAAATATAAATGGGATATGCTACCAAACTATTCACTTTTGATTTGGAGGAAAGCTATTGACTTTTAATATGGTGACCCTGAATCTAGCTATCTTTAGTAGAAGACTTTTTAAAAAAACTTGTCCCAATAATATCTCAATTCCAACACTATAAACTAGACAGGGCTGGTCACACTGTGGTATGGGCACCAATATAATTGACAGTAAATGTAATAATAGGTCACTTTAAAGTTGCTTAATAGGATGTTTAAAATGTATATTTCAATGGAAACAGTATAGTGATACTAGGATTAAATTTGATTAGACCCTATCTCATTTTTATTCCTTCTAAATAATAATGGTAATTTAGTTTTTGCTTTCTTTGAAGGGTGTTTTTCAATTTAAGTAATATTTTATAGATAAAACTGCTCGTACCTAGGTGCTGAATTCCATACAAATATTTTCAGGTTAGTTTTTCATTTTCTTGTGTTTCCAATTTATTATTCAGAAGTGTTCATAGGTATTCAACTTTTGATTCTTTGCTTGTCTGAAAAACATCTGTATGTTGCTCTTACAGTCTGATAGTATTTGACTGGTTAACAGAATTCTCAAGACCATTTTTTCAACTTTGAGGTCAGTGCTCTACTGTTTTTAGCATTCCATGTTACAAATGGGAAGTCTGATGCTAATCTGATAATCTATTTGTGGCAAACTCTTTTCTCTGAAAGCATTCAGGATTTTGGCCCTGGTGTCCTAAAACTTCACTGGTCCTTCGCAGTGAACACGTCATTTTTAAGACCAGTGTCTTTCTTTACATGTGGGAAATTTTCTCCTGTTGCTTCTTTGCTATTTCCTTCATACTGTCCTCATCTTCTAAGCACTCCTATTCCAATGGAACTTGTGGACATGGCTTAGATCTCTCTGTTCTTTTACACTGTGTTCTGGGAAACTAATCCGATTATCAGCTGGTTTTTTTTTTCCTCCCTGTTACTCAGTCCACGAAGTGATTTTATTTCACCAATTATGTTTTTGTTTTTAACTTTTAAAAATGCTATTTCATTTTTTTCTTCGTGATTTTAGTTTTCACATCCACCTCTATTTCTCAGGGATTTATTGTATTTGTTGCCTATGTTCCTTGAATGCCAGCTGAAGACTGGCTATTGCTATTTGTATATGAAGGCCTGTACATAAAGATTTTATTAGAAAGTTATTTCCTGAGCTTAAGGAAAAAAAAATGCTCATCTTCCTGAATAGTGTGTGTCAATTCTGATTTTAAAAGTTCAAACAGAAGGGGAAAAGTCACAGACAAATGTGCAAATATTGTGAGCTTTCCATCAGAGCTACATTTCTCAAACTCAGACCTGTAGATAACTTCGTCAGAATCACGGAGGGTGGAGGAGGGGGTGGCGGGGGTGGTATGGAGCAGTTAAAACTCAAAGTTCTCTACTCCTTCCCAGAGTTCTGTGACTGGTACTCTCTCAACTATGTCCAGTGTAAACCATCCCTTGACTTGCTGCATTTGTCGACACCTTGTAAAAAAAAATAAATAAAAATTTAATGCTTACCAGCTGCAGTACTGGTTTGAGCGCCAAAAGCAAAAGCGGGCTTCGCTGGCTGCTCGGATCCCTTTTCAGACGGTTTCACCGCGCTGAAACTAAAGGTCGACTTGGAAGAGCCCTCGTCTTTGGCTTGCTCTGAATTCCCAAAGGAGAACACCGGGGGGCACTTCGGCTCTTCACTGTCAGCCTTCTTCCCAAACACGAGAGACGTGGAAGTCACAGGCTCTTGCTGTTTCTCTTCTGTCCTTCCCAAAACAAACAACGAGGCTGCTGGCAGAGGGGCAGGGTCCACGCTGCCGAACGTGAGCCCTCCTTTGGTGGCAGGTGTTTCTTCCTTTTTCGCTTCTGAAGTCTGACACGTGAAAGGAGCCACAGAGACACTCTTGGTGTCTGTGGTTCCAAAACTGAAGCCGCTCTTGCTCTCAGAGGTCACCGCGGTGTCAGCAGCAGCAGCGGGGGGAGGGTTAATGACACCTGAACCAAAGCTAAAGCCTGTTGATGAAGATTTAGGCAGTTCTTCTTTCTTTTCTTGCTGCCCGAGACTAGACACTCCGAACTGAAATGGAGCTAAAGGAGCTGGATTGCTTAAACCAGAAGAAAGTCCAAACTTAAAATTACTGTCATTTTTACTGTCTTTTTTGACTTCTTCAGGTTTAGAATCAGATGAAACTCCAAATTTAAAATCTCCTGTGGGTTTAGAAAATTTGAAGCCTTCACTCAAGGGGTTTGCAGACCCCGAATCTGATGACACGCCAATTTTGAAGCCTCCTTGATCTCCAAATTTAAACTTCCCAGTGCTGGCTAATGTCTGAGAGGGCCCAGAAGAGGGTGATGGGATGCCAAACTTGAAGGATGAGGTTGCTGCGTTTGAAGATGAGGAAGATGTGCCGAAGCCTTCAAAAACATAAAGACACCACACAGACACTGGGTTAATATTACTAAATACCATTCAGTCAAACAAAATGTCAACCTTGAAGAGGAGGAGGAGACAGGAACAGCTCAGAACAGGCCTACTTCGAAGAGCATTAGTTTAACAAGGACAGTGAACACGAACCAAGCTGCCCCTCCTTCAGCATAAGTAGTACATCTCGATCCTCACAGCCACATTTCATGTATCAGACTGACAGAGATCAAACAAGCTTGATACATCAGTACCAGTGATGGACTAGGAGTAACAGACAGTCTTGACATGGCAGGCGGACGTGTCAATCAGCACAAAGTTGGCGGGAGGCAACTTGTCAACATTTACCCTAAATTGCAAACACAGGTACCTTTGACCCAGCAAGTCTGCAGTTGAGTATATTCAAATGATAAACTCACAGTATGTAAAATGCCATACGCCACCCAGGCAGCCGTAAATGAAGAACTGAGACACGTCTGAGCTAACCTGTGGTAACGGCAAGGGTGCAGAAAGGTGATGGTGCCCACAACCTTTCCTAACAAGGCAGAGAGAAGTCAGAGTACAGAGAAGAGAAGTACATCTGCTTGTGATGTGCACAAAGAAATGTTGAAAGAGAGACAAGAAACTAAGCACAGATGACCGGGGCCGTTGGTGGGGCAGGAAGGATGGAAAACGAGCCAATGAGGACAAGAGACAGACCTTTCACTGTGAGTCCAGTCATAACCTGCTTCTTAAATCTTGTGAGTAAATGTGTTATTTACTTAAGAATTCAAGTATTTCGCACGAAAGAACCAGAACTGTATGAGTGGAAGCAGATTTTAAAAGATAAAAATACTATGACAAGATCAAAGTCTTGGTTTCAGAATGCTTTTCCGTAGCAGAATAAACTAGAAATTAAGCACCTGACTGACTGGCTCCACACAGAGATCAATGAACAGTACCAAGGTATTTACGCACTGTTCCCACTTACCCACATGTAAACTAACAAGTGACAGCCAAGCACTTGTAAAAGCACTTGTCTTCAGATTTCCTTCCCTTTAACCCACCCAACGTTCTTTCCCTAAGAAACTTACTTGAAAAATTACATCAGCATCTCAAGAGCACACTACTATCCACATGGGCTTGAAAATGCCTTCTGTGACATCAGACAGAAAGCGAAAAAAATAAAGGGGTCAAAGACAATAATTAACTAATTATCACCTCTGCCTCAAAGGAGTTGAGGCACAAAGGCACTTCTGCCTCAGAAAGAAGGTTTAAGGTATGGTGATTACTACCAGTGGGGAAAATGGGAAAAAGACCATGAGGCAACAGCTACAGAATGAGTTTTAGTGATCTCCTAAAATCCAAGTGCAGTGTTCTTCAAACCAGCTGTAACCCTTAGTCATGTCATTACTGCAGTGGGCTGCAACAAGCATTTTTCTTCCCAAAGGAAAACTAGTAAAAGAGCAAATGTATATCCTCACTCCTGACCACCAAATAATTCAACTACACGGTAATTCAGAGATCGATTATGCGCTACAAGTCCAGGACAACACCTCATTTTACGATAATTTTCAAGAAAGAACTATTTTAAAAACAAAGCTGTGTGCAAACATTTCACTTTATAAGGAGGCACTTTACCAACACCTCACCTGTAAACTCGGGATTTGTGTGTGACTTTACACTTTCACATGCGATACATTTGGTAGAATCTGCTTTATTCTCCACGAGGCACACTTCACAGTTCCAGCTTCCCTCGGGTTTCTTGAACTTGTCCAATCCTAGGCAGCCTCCAGAGGACAGGGAGACTGGGGGGGCCGTGCTGCTGCTTGAAACAGGTACTGAACTTCCTAAAAAACAAAGCAAAAGTACAAAATTCTGATTTACATCATGTCACGATCTCCATGACACCACTAAGTCCAAACGAACAATTTTTATCAGTGTTTCCTATTAAGATAAAGAAAATGCCAGAAATATAAACATCACGTTGTTAAAAATGGTCCAGACATCTCAGAATTCTTTTAGTCTTATAAACGAGCAACTCACACTCACCTTGCTCAGTGATGAGTGTCCTCTTAACCCCAAGGTTGAATAGCCATGTTTTTTTTTTTTTTTTAAATGATGCTCTCAGATCAGAGCATAAAAGACTAAATTCTTAATAATGTTTGTCAAATTTTGTTAAGCATCACAGATTATAAAACATAAGTTATACATTGTAGGCAACAGCCTAACACATAAAATACACAGCCATGGCCATATTAATTTCAAGATTCCAAAGCACAGATCTCTGACTTTGAAATGACCATTTCTGCATAGAAGTGTTCTATTATCCACTTTGCAATTCAAGTTGACATAACCTACTATGTTCAACGCATTTCTGTTAAAGCGTAGCCATTTAACAGACATTGATTAAGCACTGTAATGGTCTTAGGTTCTGGGAATATAAAGATGAATAAAGTGTCGATTCTAAAGGTGCTTCTGGTCTAAAAAGGGGAAAGTAAAACAAACATAAATGCATAGTACCACCATCGCCAAGATGGAGTGACAATGATCTAAAGAAGCGCACAGAGAAGACGTTACTACGAGACAGGAGAAGGATTCACAGAGGTCATATTTACACTTTGAAGCAGAATTAGCAATTTCGTGGGGAGAGGCGGCAGCATAGGAGGGATGGCTCGGTAAGGCACAGCTGTGTGAAGAAATGCAGGGTTGCAAGTAAAGCCGTTCACTCTGGTACCCCGCTTCTCTCAGCGTCCTCCAGCTGTTTTCACTTCTCCCAGTTACCTGCTCTGTGGTTTACCAGTACGTTCTCTTCCACTTTGCCAATAAAATCCTGCCGTCTTTGGTCCACTGCCCTCTCGCAAGCTCTCAGCTACCCTGATGATTTTAATCACCAACAAAATCTTTCCCATTCGCACCCAAGACCCACACTTCCGGGCGTCAGTTCTGTCCTCTCTCTGTGATGGTAGTTGCACTACGCACCTGGCTGGCCTGGGGAGATGACAACTCTTCCCTGATGTATCTCTGCAATCTGTTTCATTCTCTTCCTCTGACCCTTCTACTGCTCTTCTAGTGGATAGCCTTATTGAGACTTCCGGTTTGGTTCCCTTGAAACCCATCCTCCTAAGAAGCAACCAGTATCACGCGGTTCTTGTTTGGTTCTTGTCTTTCCTCTCTGGTTACTCCTTTAAAAGATTAAGTGTTTCAAAGTTCTATTCCTGCTAACTCTCTTAAGCTAAACAGAGTTCAGTTTTAGGCTATCCTCTGTGTTTGCTCCATTCACTCACCTTACATCAGCTCTATTCTCATCATTTATTTGAAAATTATGAGCGAATGATTCCCAAATCTGTGAGAGGGTCTATAATCAGTTTTATATCTTAAAAAATCTCACACATCTCTGTCAACTTCAGCAGCTTGAACTTAATGTATCTTCAACTAAATACATTATTCTATCCCCCTCCATTTGATTTCATTAGTACATATCACCACCATCTCTACCTATATTATTGATCAAATTCCTAATCTGTGCTCTGGTCTCCAAATTTTGTTGCCTTCAAATCCATCCTCCAAAAAGCCACTGGGTGACTGAATAAAAGTACAAGTTTGACCCACCAACTCAATTAATTTTGCTCTCAGACATGCATCAACAGCTTTCTTTTTTTGTTAAGGGGACAATGAGGAATGCCAGATGGGAAGAGAAAAATATTTCAGAATAAAGACTCTGAAATCTTATTCCTGTAGAGCTGTCTAGCAGGAATCAGAAATATATCTCACCCCTTGTGTTAGGACAGGGTTCTAGGCTATTAAGAGCTTTTCATTGTAGACACAAAACCACGCATCCATCAATTATGCAATAAAAATAGGAAGTATAATTCCCAGGACACTCATAACATGTTTTATTTAGGATCTATGTTACCATATATCTGTACCAAATAATTATATAATAGTATTACAAAAACATCAAAGAGTCAAATGAATTAATTCCAAATGAATTAGAGATCAGTGTAAATCTTCAGTAGCTCTTTCAAAATTGAACAGAGAAACAGGAAAAATTCAACTCTAACTCCATTTTTCTGTCTGCCCAATAGTATTTTTTCATTAACCATTTAATAATTTATAATCATTGCAGGATCTCTGGCAGATACCACATACAGGTACAGGTATCATCATCAGTACTCAGCCACACTCTTCTGATAACGCAATACTGTCTACTCCTTAATGAAACTAGCTGTGGAAACGACCACTAGCCATCCTCACTTCCTCTTTGAGAAAAAGAGACAGAGTAGTATTTTATTCTGTGTAAAGGTTTGAGAAAGAGTGCTCCATTCTAAGACCTTTGCATCTGTATCAGCCAACTTTGAAAAGTTGATCACGAAGAGCCAGAAGTTTCTAATAAAAGTGCACACAAAGAAGAGGCCAAAGCAAAGGCTGGACTGATTAAACACACGACCAAGCCTAAGAGAACATGCAGTGCCAGTTCCAAGCAAGTCATTTCCATTTCAAGACAGTTTGGAAAATTACGACATATGAGGAAATGCTCGTCCTGAAACGTCTAAAATACTGAGGTTGTTCTTAGCTGTTTTACAGAGAATTAAAATGTTCTATTAAAGTAATGAACAAAATTATTCCAAACAGCCATAAACGTACCTGGTTTCTCAGACATACAGGACACACACTTATTGTCTTCTGCATTATTAGAAACACAGCACACTGGACACTCCCAAGATCCCACGGGCCTTTTGAATTTATCTGCAAATCCTAAGGCACCAGTGGTCACAGGGCAGCTGGAGGAGGAGGCAGCCACAGTTACAGCGCTTTCTGAAGCCACTGGCAACGTAAGGGCGCGCTTAACACCAGTTCCCGGTTTCGGTGTTTCACAAGCTACACATTTTATCGCTTCAGGTTTATTCTGCACTAAACAGGTATCACAATCCCAAGTTCCTACTGCTGGTTTAAATTTGTCTCCGAAGCCTGTCGTCCCTGGTGTGGGAAGAGTCAGTTTGCCGCTTTTACTTGGTGTCCCGGCTCCAGTCTGTTTAGCGGTATCTTTTGGTAGCAATTTTGTTGCTTGGCAGGCTACGCATTTGTTGTCTGTGACTTTGTTCTGGAGTAGACAAGTATCACACTGCCACGACGACCCAGCTTTTAAACCTTCCCCAAACCCAGTTCCACTAGAAGAAAAACTACTTATTGCTGGTCTTGTGTAAACTACCGGGCTTGTGGTGGTAGGTTGAGCAGCAAGAGAATCTGCCTTCGGTGATGTGAAACCTACAACCGGGGGGAAAGAGGGGAGTGGGAGGGAAAAAAATCAGTTAATGTTTTGATTAGAATGTTTCCCTGTTTATTGTTAATAAATATTAAAAACATTAACTACTATTGGGCTGGCTAAAAAGTTCATTTGGGTTTTTTCCGTAAGATCTTACAGAAAAACCCGAAACAAACTTTTCAGCCAACCCAATAATGAGATACATTTATAGCTGTTAGTATTATTATTCCTGGGAGAAAACATTTTTTACCTTAATTACAGAGTTATCACAATCCAAGAAGGACTACTTATGAGTTCTCACATTAAGCTGTATTTCTAGTACTAATTACACAGTTAATAACTGACAACCCAGTTAAAAGTCTACAGAAGGTGTTTTGTTTATAGTGTATCATCATCCTCTAGGAATTTTAGTTTACTATAGTTCACTCAATACCTAATTTATGACTTGGGGCTTCCCAGGTGGCTCTGACGGTAAAGAATCTGCCTGCCAATGCAGGAGACCCAGGTTCGATCCCTGGGTCAGGAAGATCCAGGAAGAGAATGACTACCCACTCCAGTATTCTTGCCTGGAGAATCCCATGGACAGAGGAGCTTGGCAGGCTACAGTCCATGGGGTTGCAAAGAGTCAGATATGACTGAGCGACTGAACTGAACTGAAGGTATACACGTAGAATCATGAAATAATGAGAAAAGGTTTTGTGCAATAAAACTGGTATCATTTAATTGATTCTCTCAAGCTATACTTTATTTGGAGAAACAACCTTTCAATCTTTTTAGTTTGGACCAACCAACTTTTATTCTACATACACCAAAAAACCACTCATCTCTCTAGACTGTAGCATCAAAGGAAAGAAAAACAGGGAAAGATGATACAGAAGGTTTGTTAGAGGTTTTTAGTGGCGCCAAGAAATAATCTAGCCTAGAGCTATTTTTCCCCAAAAGACAAAACAATGCCACATACTTCAGTTACTCCCAATAGACAACAATGTACTGTTTTGTTAATGATTAACCTGAGTCACCAAAGTTGGCAAAATTTTAACAGCGACCACTTCAAGGTGTTAGTTTTTTCTTTTTTGGATTTTCAAAATTTCACTCAAGAGAACATATAACTACTCCAAATTTTTGCTTTCTGAAATTTAAACTGAAAACAGTTTAAAAGAGGGAATGGGCATTATGGATCCAGGCAAAGTGAAACTTCTACGATGACAGGCTATAATATATGCATTTGATGCTGACTACCACTTGATTCATCACAGTACAGGATTCTGGAGCTCTGCCCGTAACTGCATAAAATTGTCTATACTGAGACTCCAGTAAGCAGTATACTAATCTATAAAGTGGGAGCTACACACACACACACAAAAAACCCCTAATCTCTATCTTGTACCAGCCAAACTTATTACTGAAACTCCTATTCACCTATACATGAACACACATGTTGGATAAATATAAACTCTTTCGGAGCTACTACATTATCTTATAAATCCTTTTATATTCTTATTGTACACAGCCCAGTTGGAATTATGCTATCCTCTGATTTTCAAACTGAAAACCCATTCCAATTTGAGGACTTACTTCTATTCATCACCTTCAAATATTACCCACCAGCATTCATATCTTCTTTCCTTTCCAGTACTACCCCCTCCCTGCCCCCACACACCCCTGTGTGTGTTACAATTAGCAAATGTTTTCTTTCCACTTGGCTTTGTTACATATATACACTACAACTGGGGAATAAACTGAGACAAACAGGGCAGTTCAGTGCTCTCAGAGAGAGACAAGTCCAGGTGGATCATCAAGTGTATTTACTTTTTCCAATTATTGGCCCATCTCTATTAACATGCAATTCACATTTTTTTCTTCCATACTCGCCTCTTAAAGACTCCATTTTAGCGCAGCCCTTGAATTCTAAAGGGAGAGTTTCTAAGGTCTTTTGCCTAAAAAACTTACACCCGAACTATCACTACATTCAAAAGACAATCTCCAGTCAAACTAGACACCGTTTTTTTATTTTTCTTTTTTTTGAAATGACAAATATCTTAGAAGGAATAACTAGCAGAATAATTGAGGCAGAAGAATAGATAAGTAACCTGGAAGACAGAATAGTGGAAATCAGTGCCAAGAAATAAAGAAAAAAGACTGAAAAGAAATGAAGACAGTCTAAGAAACATCTGGGACAACATTAAATGCACCAACATTTGCATTATAAGAGTCTCAGAAGAAGAGAAGGAGAGAGAGGACCTGAGAAAATGTTTGGAGAGATAATAACAACAATCTTTCCAAACATGTGAAATAAATCTGGGTTGTTTTCACCTGTTGGCTGTTGTGAGTAATGCTACTATTAACATAAATGCTACTATTACATAAATATCTGTTAGCGATCTCTGCTTCTATTCTTTTGTGTATAAAATACCAAGAGCATACCTATATTTAACTAGCATCTCCTTTTTACAAAGGGAATTTCAAAAGTTATAATTATTATTATGAAATGTGTCTACCGTTCTGACAGACCCAAAAGATAGCAATGAAAATAGTGTAAACCCAGCTATAAACACCTAAGTGTTGTAAGTGGTCAACAGATCAAAAGGTAAAACTCTTTCTACTGGAATTTATCTCTTGAATGTTCAGGCAACAATTATGAACTGTGATTATTTATTTTCCATTAGAAATGCACATGTGCCTTCCTTATTTTTGAAAGGTTGTTGCTGAACGATGAGACACGGGATTCTTGGCCTCCGGAGGAGATGAATTCAATCCGGGGCCAGAGACGAGGCTGGATCGCTCAGAGCTTTTGTGTAATAAAGTTTCATTAAAGTATAAAGGAGATAGAGAAAGCTTCTGACATAGGCATCAGAAGGGGGCAAAAGAGTACCCCCTTTGCTAGTATTAGCAATGGAGTTATATACTCTCCAATCTAGACACCATTTTTAAAAGCCTGAAATACAACAAAGTGTAACAAATGATACTGAGATGAGATCATGATTTTATAATTAAGATTTCTGACTATCTCAAGGGCATCTCACCAGGGCTCTTCAGAACATCTAAGACACTTCCTTCTTTCAGGGTTTTCGCCGCTCTGAAAGGGCTCTCGCAATCTTCATCTTGCTTCTTCTTAGAGCTTGTACTGTTCACTGCAGTGGTATCTTGAGCTGTAATTTTTTTAATTGTAAAAGATATTATGACAAGAAAAAGCAAGGTTACATGCATTTGAAAGATCTTTCAATCAACTTCTTAAAAAAAAAAATTACCATAACCCAAAGATAACAACGACAAAGGACTGTACATCTCTCCTCCAATAGAGTAAAAAAAATATATATATATATAAACTATATATAACCTATAAATGAGTCAGTTATAGATCCACTATAATGATAAGAGTCAATGAGTTCACCAGTAATCAAGAAAATCAAAACAAATCTTAGAGGATATGGCAACTGGGACAAGCTCAAACACTGTATGAAATATGCCTTGATTATACAGAAACTTCTAACAACTGATTTAAAAAAAAATTCAGACTTTCCTGGTGGTCCAGTGGTTAGGAATCAGCCTGCCAACGCAGGGAACATGGGCTCAATTCCTTGGTCCAGGAAGATTCCACATGCCCTGGTAAGTAAGCCCACGAACCACAACTACTGAAGCCTGCGCGCCCTAGAGCCTGTGCTCCCCCAAAAGAGCAGCCACGAAGATGAGAAGCAGAGAAGCCCCTGACTGCCGGAACTACAGAAAGTCCATGTGCGGCAAAGAAGACCCAGTGCCGTCAAAAATAAAGTTTTTAGAAGTTTTTAAAATGTTTAAAGCTTTTTAAAATGATTGTTTAAGTCAGATATTTCTTCTAAAAATTCACCCTATGATTGAAAATACCTGTCAGTTATTATGCTGAAAACCTGGATGATAAATACTCAATAAAAGGGGCTAGCTACATAAATTACAGAACACTGACATGATGGAATGCTATGCGGCCCCAAAAATCATTCTCAGAAGAACAGATACGGGAAAGAGTAGGTTAGAAAGTCCAGAAGATTGTGCCTGTTTACATCTAGAGTAATGCTGTTACTTTTTATATTTCCCAAACTTGCTTTTAGCAACATATTCTTATACTTAAAATAAGTATAATATTCTTATACTTAAAATACTCTACATTGTGAGTATGATAATCACTTTGTCAACACATTTTTAAGGGGAGTGTTTCTGTTTACAGATGAAGTATTATTTGAAAATTACCTGACAGTTGCATCTGTGTGTGAGAGAAGGAGTGAAGGTGGGAGAAACAAGACTGGTCACAATATGGCAAAGGCTGAAGCTCAGTAGAGTGTATCTGGGGATTCAGTCTACTATTCTATTTCTGAGAATGCCTGAAATTTTCAAAAGTATTTTCACCAATTTAGTAGTAGTGGGTAAAGCAGTTCAAGAAAATCTATCTACCCTTACTTCACATCATGAGCAAAAATTAATTAAAAATGGATTGATGGGGAAAAAAAATGGATTGATGATCTAAACAAGAGAACTAAAACCATGAAACTCTTGAAAAGAAAAGCTAGGAGGCACATCTTCATGACCATGACAATGAATTCTTAGGACACCAAAAGCACAAGAAAAAAAACTAAACTTCACTGAAATTTGAAATCTCTGTGCATCCAAGGACACAATCTAGAAAGTGACAAGACAATCAACTGAACAGGAAAAAATACTTGCAAATCACGTATCTGATAAAGATCTAGTGTCCAGACTATACAAAAATGCAAATAACTCAGCAACACAAAGAGAAACCAATTTAAAAAATGGGCAAAGGTATTCAACAGACATTTCTCCCAAGAAGATATGTAAAAGGCCAAAAGCACACGAGACGATGCAAACACAAGTTCAAGTTTTTTAAAGCACAAGCCATCCATCGTCCTTGCTTGGTCCTGCAATAAATCTTTCTCCATTAAAAAGAGAAAAGAAAGCTAAACATAGTCCTCAGGGAAATAAATGCAAATCAAAACAACAATGAAGCATCACTTCATACCCACTAGGACGGCTCTCATCAAAAAATGGGAAAGAATAAGCGTGGTGCGAACATGGAGAATCCTGCTGGTGGGAATGTGAGACAGGCTGGCTTCTGAAGAGAAGTTTTATTAACTCCTCAAAAAGTCCAACGTAGGACTTCCATCTGACCTATCAGCTCCATTCCTAGGTACATCCTCTGAAGTACTAAAGTCAATACTGAAACAAATACAAGTACATGTACATTTATTAGCAACACTATTCATAATAGTCAAAAGGTGGAATGACCTAGATGTCCACCAATAAACAAACAGGTAAGTTATGGTATATCCAAAGAGCAGAGAGTCATTCAGCCACAAAAGGATTGATGTTAACAGTACACATTACGACAGAGATGAACCTTGAAAATGTGAGAGAAGCCAGGTGCAAAAACTCACACTGTACGATTCCAGAATAGGTGAATACACAGAAATAGAACATGGATTACTAGTTGCCAGCAGTTAGGGGGAACGGGAAATGGAGAAAAACTGGTTAATGGGTAGACTTCCTTTTAGGAGTGATAAACATGTTTTGTACTAGTTTAAAGGTGCTGACTGCACAACGCTGTGCATGCAGTAAACACCACTGAATTTTTCCCTTTAAATGATCGACTTCGTTCCTGTTGTTATTTAGTCACTAAGTCACATCCGACTCTGCAACCCCATGGACTGTAGCCCGCTAGGCTCCTGTGTCCATGGGGTTTCCCAGGCAAGCATACTCCAGGGAATTTTCTCAACTCAAGGATCGAACCTCTGTCTGCTGCATTGGCAGGCGGGTTCTCTACCACTGAGCCACTAGAGAAGCCCATGATTACATCTTCTCTCAATTTCACCTCAATAATAAAAATGTGCAAAAACCAAAACACCATACCTACCTCTTACAACTGTGTCAAAACAAAGAAAAATCGGCTTTTATACATTATCACATTCTGTATTCCTTTACAGTCAAAACTGAATTGCTTTTAGAATTTAAAGTAAATTTTAAGGATTTCTTCAAGTGTACTCAAAGAGATGGAAAAAGATGATAATGTGAAAATTAGCTCCTATCATACAGTAATTAACCATGACTTCCACATTTTCAATCAGCTTTTCAATTACCAAAGTGGTAAGATAGAGAGGTGTCAATGTAAGAACAATTCCATATATACTACTTGTAATACACGTCTTAAAACTCTGGAGTAATTTCCCCACATGTAATGAAACACAAAAGTTGTTTTAACAAATTGTTACTCATTCATGGACCAGTAGTAAAGCATTAGTAAATATGGAAACATTTTAATGCCTTTCCCTCATAACCAGGCATGAAAATGAAATTTGAATAGGTTTATTCCTTCTTGAATTCACAGTAACATTAAAGAAAAAGTCATAGGTTAAGTACACCTGAAATATACTTGTTACTTTCTCTTACACAGGACTATTTTATTCAATAGAGGTTAGGACTGCAAACATACCAGTCAAATACTTATTCTGTGCTACTTGCAGAACCTATACTCTTGTCTTCCAGATCATACAAAACCAAAGACCTTCTCAGCTTATGGGTCCTGGTTCTTTGATATTCTGAGTAAAAAAAAAAAAAAAATCTATCTATGAGGGAAGATCTAGTTTTTTAAGATTCCCAAACTCAGCAGATAGTCAAAGAAACACTTCTGAATAAGCAACAGCCCCATAACGGATATCTCAGTCCATAATACCCCTCTCCCACCCACACCCCCTCATTACACTGCTATTATTCCAAGGAACCATCTCACACTCTGCCCCCCCAGTATAAAAATCATGCAGTGTTTTCCTATCATTCAAATTAAAATTCAATTATTTAGCACAGCACTCAAGAATCTTTAGAACTGAAAGCTACCTCTCAATCTCATGACAAATTATTTGCTATTTTCAAAGTGCATCAGGCTTTTCCTCTTGTTCTCTTGTATTTGCCGTTTGTTGGGGGAAAAGCCCTTCCTCTCAATTCTTGACCTGAGTAGTTTAGCCCAGATGATTCTTCATTCCCCAAGCACCCAATACTTGAGAGCACACATCATGACCACCATAGCAAATTCCTATGGTCTAATTATCTATTCAGACAGGTAATTTTTTGACAAATAGCCCATTTTTTGAGAAGTTATGTGCTACTACTGTCTGCAGTGGCTGGTATAATCCTTATGCATAAAAATGCTTGTGAACTCAAGAGAAACCCAGAGATGGAATCCACTGTAATTATAATGTGGAGTACCCTTGAATTTCCTATATTGAGATTTCATTTATAATAAACTGTCACTTTTCTTCGATTAAGCAAAGACTGGATAAATTTGCTATTGTGACCATCCCCTTCACAAGCTGTAACTTATTCACATTTAGGGAGCTAATTATATTCACATAAAAGCATTTACAAGAATGGCCAAAGGTAAAAGAAGTAATTTGAAATATTAACCTATTTTTATGTAAAATACTATGAGAAAAAGTTTCTTACCTGAACTACTTGTAATTGGTTCTGAAACACTACTCGAGCCAGAAAGTTCTGTTGTTTTTGCCACAGGCACACTAAATGTAAATCCAATCTGTAGAGAGAGAAGGTGTCCTTTAACTGTCCATTTAGCTTTAAACAATCCATCAAATACAAAGCTCTGTTTTATTTCAAGTCAAAAAAGTATACTGGATTTCACAAATTCTAAGATTCACAGTTTTTCCTATTTTAAATCTCTAAAATCAGTGTGCTTCTTATAATGAATGGTGTGTCCTAGTTTAACAAGAGCATTTTAAATTTCTAAAGCATTTTTTCATTCAAAGCATTACATAAAATAATAATGTGTTCCTGATGCCCACTTTTGGGTTTCTAAATGCCATTTCCTAATAAAAAGTATGAGACTTCATGGACATCGAGTAGATTTCAGGTATTTGGCAGGGAAATTACAAAATGATCTGGAATATCTAGTTGTAACAGAAAACAAGGACACAGTAAAAAACAGAAGATAACATGTTAAAATGATACACATGCCAAATACAGATGGGGCAACCAGAACATTAAACTTACGTACTATTTTTTTTTAATATTTATGTATTTAGCCGTGCCAGGTTTCAGCTGTGGTATGAGGGAGCCAGTTCTCCAACCAGGGACTGAACCTGGGCCTTCTGCACTGGGCGGAGGGGCCACAGGCCGGCGGGCGGAGTCCCAGCTACTGACCACCAGGGAAGTCTCCAACTTATATACCATTCTTACTCAAAATATTTATTATGAAGAAACAAATACATAGCAGCACATAAAACCTTCTAACTTTTCTAGATTAAAGCCAATGCAAGAGACATGCTAGCTAAATGCAATATGACTTAGTTGCTAAGTCTAACTAACTGGATCCGATACCAAGAGAAACAAAACAGCAATTAAATCAGAGTCTGAGGCTGATGGGTAAATCTGAATGTGCACAGTATGTTACTAGTAACATCGTGTTACATTTTTTGGGTATGACAACTGTATTGTGGGTATGCAAAGAAGTATCTTTTTTTTTAGCGGATACAAAGAAAATTAAGGGAACTAAAATATCTCCATCCTAACTTTCAAATGGTACATGAGAAGATGCATACATACATACATACACATATATTTTGTGTATAGGTGTTAAAAGTTTTCTGTACATTGGAATTTTTTTGGTAAGAAAAATGCATTTCTTACCACCAATGGTATCTTAGAGCTTAAAAATACAGTATGCCTTTGGAATCAATCAATATGAAATACTCTTTGCTTGCTACTTACAGATGATGGAGGTAGTACATCTGACTCAGTAGACTTTACAATTGGAGATGAAAATCTAAACAAGGGGCTGCCAGTGCTGTTTGGAGAGGTCACTTGTACCTGGTTTTTCAAATTATTAAAGAAATGACACAAAAAGCTTTTTAGAAAAAGAAATTGGCAGTGAAATACACCTTAAGCAAATTAATGACAAAGAAGTCAAAAGCATTTTTTTTCCTTTTAAATTTAAAAAATCACTTTTAACTTCTGAAAACTATTCAACATGTAACTGTTATAAGATCTGGCTTCCTTTTCAAAGAGGAATATACATGATCTTGGAGGGAGATAATTACTGAAAGGAGAAAAATAACATCTATAAGAAAATGTTCAGAAAAAGTAAAAGTCAGGAAAAAAGCATACAAATTTTAGGAGCAGATTAAAGATATTAATCCTACTTGAGAAATTTTTTTAAAAAGCATAAATTCATTATTAACCAAAAATAAAGTATTTTTAATGGAAATATTGTTTGAAAACAGACTTACAATACATTCTTCCTCTAATACATTCATAAGACTTGAAGAATGTTCCCATTATGATGTACATTTTTTAAAAAAGCAAACGCTATTTCCGTTTTTCTCAAATTTCTGAGTTGTTAACTCCCATAGGGAAAAAATAATCACTGATTTAATCAGATTATCTTTTTTAAAATAAAGAAAAACAAAAAGCACCTCTATGGAACAATGGGTTTTTTTACCTTATTTGTTAATGATTGTGAAGGACTAATGGGTGACGGAGAGGAAGTTGTGATCACAGAAGAACTAAAATTGAAGGTAGGCAGTGAAGAACTGGTGATGGGTAGAGAGATTTTCGGTAATACTGGTACTTCCACTTCCTAAAACACAACATATTTTATAATGACAAATTTCATCTTATGTGTCATTCTGTTGTATCAAAGTATTTTCAGGTAGAACGGATACAGTTACACGTAAATTTAGAATAAACAGGGATGAGGTAGCACTATGCAGTGTTAACAATGTAGGCTCTTGAATAAGAAAAAACTAAACAGATCCCAGCTGTGCCACAAGCCAGAAACGTGAATTTCTGAACCTATCCGTCCTCAGTATCAATTTCCTAGCTGATGAAAATGAAAAAAAAAAAAAAAATTAACATATCAGAGTTGTGGTTTAAATATGAAACAAAGTCACTTTCGGTCTTAAGCATGTTAAATAAGCATTTGATAACTTATATGCAGAGTACATCATGTGAAACGCTGGGCTGGAAGAAGTACAAGCTGGAATCAAGATTGCAGGGAGAAATAGCAATAATCTCAGATATGCAGATGACACCACCCTTGCGGCAGAAAGTGAAGAGGAACTAAAAAGCCTCTTGATGAAAGTGAAAGAGAAGAGTGAAAAAGCTGGCTTAAAACTCAACATTCAGAAAACTAAGATCATGGCATCTGGTCCTATCACTTCATGGCAGATAGATGGGGAAACAGCAGAAACAGTGTCAGACTTTAATTTTTGGGGCTCCAAAATCACTGCAGATGGTGATTGAAGCCATGAAATTAAAAGACACTTACTCCTTGGAAGGAAAGTTATGACCAACCTAGACAGCATATTAAAAAGCAAGAAGCATTACTTTGCCAACAAAGGTTCGTCTAGTCAACGCTATGGTTTTTCCAGTGGTCATGTATGGATGTGAGAGTTGGACTGTGAAGAAAGGTGAGCACCGAAAAATTGATGGTTTTGAACTGTGGTGCTGGAGAACACTCTTGAGAGTCCCTTGGACTGCAAGGAGATCAAACCAGTCTATTCTAAAGGAGATCAGTCCTGGGTGGTTCATTGGAAGGACTGATGCTGAAGCTGAAACTCCAATACTTTGGCCACCTCATGTGAAGAGTTGACTCACTGGAAAAGACCCTGATGCTGGGAAAGATTGGGGGCAGGAGGAGAAGGGGACGACGGAGGATGAGATGGCTGGATGGCATCCCTGACTCAATGGACATGAGTTTGAGTAAACTCCGGGAGTTGGTGATGATGGACAGGGAGGCCTGTCGTGCTATGATTCATGGGGTCGCAAAGAGTCAGACACGACTGAGTGACTGAACTGAACTGAACTGAACTGAACCATAAGTACTGACGAGTTTGGTGAACTGCTCGGTTTTGAATTCAATGTAAGCAAAGATCTCCACTAGTCTCAAATGGCCCACATTAGAACAGACAAAAATTGAGTTCCACTTCCACTAATGGCGGAAGACCTTGTATTTTACCAATGCTCTGAGAAGTAACAATTATGGATGCTGGACAATATATTAAAAACAGCCATCTGAAAACAATAGAAAGCAACCAAAAGCAAGCAGATACTGGAGGGAAGAAGATGCTGAGAAGAGGGAGGAGCTTCTTGTCCTCTTTGAGTTGGTGCCAGCTGGATAGTTGAAACTCAGAGAAAACTGCAAATCTGTTGATCGAGGCATTCAAAGGACAGACTAGGGTGACCACAGTAGCTAGAAAATAAGCGGAGATGAAGCGCCACAGAAGGGGAGTCCCAAGTCTGCATATAAACTCTCCAAATCTCTGGCAGAGCAAATCTGTGTAAACTACAGGTGTATAATAAAGGCACCTGGATAAAACGAAACTAAAACCTGTTCTACACGTTCTTCAGGGTGAAGGGAAATGACACCAAATGGAAATTCAGATTTCTGGAAGAAGTGGAGAATACGTGAGTAAACATCTCTTCCTCTTAGTTTCTTTAAAATACACGTTAAGTATGTAAAGCAAAAATGTATTGTGGATTTACAGCATATCTAAATGTAATATAAATGATATACAGCATAAAATACCAAGGAAAGGGGGGTGGTAAATTAAACTATAAAGTTACAAGATTCTTAAATCTTATAGGAAACAATATTAACACAAAGTAGAATTTAAAAAGTGAAAGACACCATAATCCCAAGAGGACTGTGTAAATTATGAGAAGGGTCAGAGATATAAAACCAACAAACAACTAAAATGGAATGCTAAGAAATATCCAATTAACCCAAAAGAAGGAAGCTTTCAAAAAGAACAAGAAACAAAAAACAAATGGGGAAAATAGAAAATTAAAAAAGGTAGACCTTAATTCAAGCATACCACTAATTATGTTATTTATAAGTAAACATGCCAATTAGAAAATCAGAAAAAGGGAAGCAAGACTCAATTACATGCTGTCTGTAAGAGATTTACTTACATTAAACATAAAGACAAATAAACAGATTGGAAGTTAATGGATGGACAAAAATTTAACTTTCAAATAGTAACCCTAAGAAGGTATATTTTAGTATCAGAGTGGCTAGCTATATTAAATACCAGGTAAAGTAGATTTCAAAACAAAGAATATTTCCGAAGACTTTTTTTTAAAGGACATTTAGTAATATTAAAAGGGGCAAATTATTGAGAGGTCACCATAGATAAGGTGTATGCACCAATGCGGGCCTCAAGATACACAAGCAAAAACTGATATAATTAACAGGAAAAATACAAATTCACCAAGTAAAAGCTGACAACTTTTAACTCACATCTCAACAATTCACTAGACACATACCTCCCTTCCCCACTCCCTGCAAAATTCAGTAAGAACAAAGATGATGTTAGAATTATTATCAGTCATCTTATCTGACACTCAACAACCATAGACTACACAATGGTCAAGACTCAACAAGCAGACCATGTGCTGGGCTACAAAACAAGTCTCAATATATTTCAAAACATTAAAATCATGACTAAATCCACTTCTAAATAATCTATGGATCATATATGAAATCAAAAAGAAAACTAGGAAAAACTTCTCAACAGAAGCACCACTATAAATCTTCTAGAAGAAAACACACGAAGACTTTTTTTGTAGACAGGGATAGGTTTCTTAGGATACAAACAGTAAATATAATGGAAAAAATGTTTAAGTTCAGACTTCATAAAAGTTAGAACATCTGCTAATCAGAAGATACTGTCAGGAAAAGGAATAGGCAAGTCAGACCGAGAAAAGATTTTCTAAGACACATATCGTGACAAAGTACTTGGAATTTATAGAGTTCCTACAACTCAATAATAGTAAGACAACCCAATTTTTAAAAAACCAAAAGATTTAAACTAACACTTCTCAAAGGAAGATATTATGGCCAATAAACACATAAACAAGAACAAAATATTAAGCAAGAGGGAAAGGCAAATTAAAATTACAATGAGACATCGTCACACACAAAGCAGAGTGGCTAAAGTTTAAAAGATGACAATCAACTATTGATAAAGATGTAGAGTAACAAAAGCCCCATCCACGCCTGTTACAATTACTTTGGGGAAAACAGTCTGTCAGTTACTTAAAAAGTTAAACACATATCATATAACCTCAGAACTTCATGTCTATCTTTGCTGTTTACCTGAGACTATCCCAACACTATGTAAATCAGCAGTATTCCAACATAAAATGAAAAGTTTGGGGGAAAAAAACCCACAGGCTAGGCAAACAATTTTGCGCAGCCACTCATTATTAGTATCTGTTTCCTTAGAAACGTGGAGACTGTAGCTTGAGAGCCGGACAGAGCAGGGACAGACAAGTCAGGGAGGCGTCCTGGGGTGCAAAACCAGCCGTCGGCAGGAATGGAGGGGGGTCCGGAGAAGGGAGGAGGTGACAAAGGGGGCGTGCTTTTCATAAAGCTCCTCACAGTTAGTAAACCAGATAGTCAAAGTCAACACATTTTTAACCCCCTCCAAATGTCTCAAAACAGCAAAGTTATATTAAACATATATCTATCTGCAAGACAGCTAAAAGTGAGCTACATAGATCATTCTAAGCTATAGCTGAAGATCTTAGAAACCGTATCTTTAAAAACAGAAACTAAAGTGAAATAAAACTCACAATCTGTCACCTGGTAAACACTAAACCAAGTTAATGCTTTCCTCTTATCAGGATAAACTTTTAAGAAGGTGGGGCCACACATTTTACTAAGAAATATAAAAGCTTTTCTAAAGAACTACCTAATCCTTTATAATCAGACACTCACTTTGTTATGTATACACGGCAAGGCAAATAACTCATTTTCTAAATGGAATGAATCAAATCTATATAAAGAGTTTTAAGCAGAAAAGAAAAATTTGCTAAGTACAAAATTTTATATGCTACATGATCAACTTTATTTTTAAGATGGTGTAATGCAGTAATACATTCCCTCCCTTCCCCACAGTCTAGCGGAGCAACAAGTAGAACCTAAGGGCAAAGAGTCTCAAGACTGGTAACTGAGCCAAGGTCGCCGGCATGATCTCAAATATCAGAACCCAACAGGCATATGGCAGAAAGCCCAAACTGCCAAAGTTAAGCTTCTGATAAGTCAGAGAGGCACAAGCGCAGGACTCTTATACTGGAAAAGGGGAGATTTAAAAAAAAAAAAATCATGAAAAACACAAACCTCTCACTCTAAGACTGCAAACCAAAATACCAATAGATACGAAGGAAACACACACACACAGAGCAATTTCAATCAAAACATTAATTTCTTTTTTTTTTCCCCAAAACATTCATTTCAGTCAACAGAAACTGTTACAGAAGACCTCCTATTTAAAAACCTAAAAACATACTCCTAATTCTCATGGGTCAGTGAGAAAGTCACAAATACAATTTCAATTAGAAAAAGCACATATGAAAGTACAATGTAAATAACTTCAATGATTCAGCTAGGCTGAAACTGATTTACAGAAGACTGAAATGGACCCAGATGCAACTCAATGTAGTTAGAAAATATACAGTGCAACCTAGACAGAAAAGTTAATTTAACCAATCTTTAGTTAGTCCTTATCATTTTCAAACTTTCATGTTCAGAATACATAAATCCCAGTAAAAGAAATAACCCAGAGGAAAAAAAATGGATCAAGAGAAAACGCAAAACGGCCAAGAAACTCACAAAAAGATGTCTCCTCATCCTAGTAAAGAAGGAAATGCAAATTAAAAATCCAATGGCACACCACTTCACATTCATAACATTAATAAAAATTAAAAAGAAAAAAAAATCAAGTACTGGTAAAAATAAAGGAAAACCAGATCTACCTGTTAGGTGGAAGCATTAAACTGTAAAACTACCCTGAAGAACAACAAGGCAAGATGCGTATCATCCCCTACAATCCAACAATTCCATTCCTAGATAAGTAGCCTGGAGAAAGCACTGCATGTGTGCTGGGGGAGACGTGCATATATGCTCACACTGGTGTGTATCGCAATCAACCCAAACGCACCCTGCAGAATGGGCTGTGCTGAGTCTTCATCCTGGGTAAATATGTAACAGGGAAAACCTGCTATTTTCCCCAAGACTGATAAATTTCACAAATAATAAGGAAAAGAACCATGAGACAAACACATCATGTTTCAGGAATGGGCAAAACCTAACTACATAATAGTATTTCAAGGGTCAAATAATTTCAATTGCAATAGTTTCATTTGAAAAATTATGGCTTTAGACTAGTCATACCCATGAAATTTAAGGTATTAGATTAGGTCACAGTGAAGATGGTTTAAAAAGCCTGATAGTTTAAAACACACACACACTTTTAAGGAACTGTTTCAATGGCAGATAATTCCTATGCTGGGTCTCCCCAAACCTCATCCCTCCAAGGGACCTCCAGGTGTCCCCTCATTACCGCATCGAAACGTTTAATAACAAACTTCAAGGTATTAGGATACTTCAAAATACATGTTAAAGAATACAGCCTTACCTCTTTCTCTTGAGGTTTAGACGCCACAACACGCGTTCTCTCTCGCCTCATCTTGCCACCTCCACCACCTACTCCAGGAGACAAACCATTGGCTGCAGACATACTGAAATTTGGATAAGAAAAGCCACTAGGCAAAGAAAAAGAAAATTAAAACAAATGATATATTACTCTGGTCCATAACTTGTTAATACTAAAAAATTAGAAAAATTAAAAAAAAAAAAAGATCTGCGAACAATTAAGAGAATAAATGTTCAGCTGAATGTGATTTTATAAGCTCACAGATTTCTATGTGTAGTTTTCTATGTGTGTAGATTTCTATGTGTAGTTTCCATTTCTTTAAACTTCTTAATCTTCAAGAAGGCAGATACAAATCAAATATAGGCCTTACAAAAAATATAAAGAAGCTTCACTATAAAGATGACATTACCTTTCTTGTTGCTCTCTATTTTGTCCTGGTGTTGCATTCTTTTCATAATCAGTCTAAAAAAAGAGAACATAACATATTTACATAGCTGCTTATTTAATTTTAACACCACCCTTCTATCTGTGAACTTTAATATCTGGAGTCAGGAATTTGACAGTTGTTTAGTTAATGAATTTTAAAATCTACAACTTATACCCTGTCACCTGAATGATGACCAAGAGTTATAGTGTGGTTATATACAAACTGATAATAAGCACAACTGTCTTGTAAACAAAACTGTAGCATACAAATTTAAAACACATGTGCAATCAAATGTACATTGACGGTCCTTTGAAAATGATTCTCTGCAACTTAAGGAGTTCTTCCATCTAAAGGAATCAGGGTTCCTTGGAGAAATGGCTGATTTCAGGGCTGGGGCTGAAAAATGAGCCTGGGTTGTTTTATAATATCAAAAAGCAACTAAGTGCTTAAAAAATGATGTGAAAATATTAAAAGGACATGAGCCGGTTCAAAGGCCAAATATGGGACAGTGAGCATCAAAATAAATAATGCTAGTAAAAGATTACAATCTTAACAAATTTAAGAATTCACACTGACTTAAACAAATAAATACATAGAGAAATACATACATAGAGAAAACTTCCTACAGTAGGAAACCAACTTCATAAAGGTAGAAGAAATAGTAGAATTAGAAAACCACCATTTGGCATCTACAAATAAAAGATTCAGGCAAATATCATCAAAACTGCTAACAGTGGTGGGTAAAAAGGATATTTATACTCTCAAAGTTATTTTATTAGTTATAAAAGGTACAATACTAGCAACTTCATAGTGAAGAAATCCCATTGACACCACCTAAACTGCTGATGACATACATCATCAGTGTGGGACAAACTGGCAGAAAGTGCCCTGGAGTATGATACTGAGGAGAGTTCAGAATTCATTCTGTGGTATCACTACCAGAATCTAATCACGAGCAAACATTCTTGTACTCCTTCAGAAATATCAATGTTATGAAATACCAAAAAACAAACCCCCCCCCAAAACCAAAACACCTGCTCTAGACTAAAGGAGATAAAGAGATTTGACAAATGTAAGACATGATCTTCCATTTTTGTTCTTTTGGGACAACTGGCATCTTAACAAAATTTGCAATTATCAGTATTGTACTGATGTTAAGTTTCTTTCTGGTTTGGGTAACTTCTTCAGGCATGTGAGGGAATTTCTTGTTTGTAGAAACACAGAAAAAGATAAAGGAAATGTAGTAAAATGTGGAATTCTTAAGATTTTTCCTGCAAGTCCAAAATTATATTCAAATTATTTTTTTAAAGTCTGATAAAGCAAATATGACAAAATGTTAAAGTCTGGTGAGTCAAGTTAAAGGAAATGGGTAAATACTGTACTATTCTCTCAATTTCAGTTTGAAATTTTTCAAGAAATTGAGTTGTCATAAAGATTCAATGAGCTTAAACCAACAAAGGCACAAATAGGAAGATGTTTTATAAATGGAAAAAGAACACACTTTAATGACACAGAAAAATGACACAGGAAAACAGACAGACCCAGGATATGAAACAAAGTAGAAGACAAATGATCTGGCTTTTTCAAATACCAATGTGCCTAGCAATTCTATTCCAAGGTATAAGACCCAAGAGAAATGAATATCGATGTCCACAAAAAAACCGGCACTTGTATAAAAGTTCATTGCAGTATTATTCATTGCAGTGAAAAAGTGAAAAGAACTCAAATGTCCCTCAACTGATGAATGGATACACAAAACCGCTACATCTAAACAATGAAGTATTATTCAGCAATAAAAAGGATGCTCTGGTATGAAGTGAACCTAAAAACATTATGCTAAGTGAAATAAGCAAAACACTAATAACTACTTATTTTAAGATTTCATGTTTATGAAATGTCCAAATAAGTAAATCTAAAGAGAAAGATAAGTGGCTGCCTCGAGCTGGAGGTGGAGGGGTGGGAAGTGACTACTAATAGATATGAGATGTGGGGGAGGGGACGATCAGAATGGTCAAAAACTGACTAGTGACACATTTGAACAACTAAATACACTGAATCCACTGAGCTATGAACTTTAAGGTGAATGGCAAGGTATGAGAATTATATCTCAATAAAGAAGTTATATAAAAATAAAAACAGTGTGGTGAGGGTAAGATTTGAAGTCTAGAAAGACAAAACCAAAAGTAATACACTTGTTTGGATACCGGCTCAAAAAAGCAGCTATAGGGAATTCCCTGGCTGTCCAGTGGTTAGTGGTTAGTACTTTTACTGCCAGAGCCCCAGGGTTCAATCCCTGGTTGGAGAATTTAGATAACACAAGCTGAGCAGTGGCAAAAAAGCAGCAGCTATAAACAACATATGAATTAGATTATTAGGTAATATCAAGAAGGAACTGACAGTAACTTTCTTAAACATGGAAACACTGGAGATATTAGTGTATCATATAGTATACCAAAGTACTCTGGGTGAACAGTCATGATATGAGAAATTTTCAAATAGTTCAACAACACAGACAAAACACAAATAAAGCTAGTGTGGCAAAATTATTTAATATAAACAAAGCTTGCTAGTAAACACTAATTCAGGATATGACCAAGGTGCCAACCATTAAAAGCCATACCAATTCATAATCAGTAATTCACAAACTTTACACATTATCTAGTTGCTAGATTGCAATAGTAAATTATTTGTACTTTATGTTATGTGTTCTTATTCATTTTAATCAATACTCAAAGACTAGTGAAAATAAACACATACTCACACTGTACTTTTTATCTATTCTTTGATTAGTCTTCCTGAATTCACCAGATGGGGTCAAAGACGGTTTAAAATAAACAGTTCGATTTGCTGCTATGGAAACTGGCTTTGGGATCATGAGTCTCTGAACAGGGGGGTACTGAGAGTCCACCTTACAGAGAGGCAGAAATCAAAGACAAACTTTTATTTTCATATACCAGCCAAAGATATCTAAAAATTATCTGACAATAGCTAATATAACCTATGAGTACCTAGTTCTAGAGCAATATACAGTGCGTGCAAACATACACTAAGAGGGAAAACTAAAAGTAAACGAATGTGTATTAACATTCATATTATTAATTTATGTAAGGACTAATTTATTTAGACATATACCTATATATACATATACTTTTAAAATGGTTTCACCAACTATTTTATTCTAAACTTAATGACTTTTCACACACATGTGACACACACAAGGAAACTTCTGCAGAGCATTTTGAATAAAATATACTTTTACAGGATGAATTTCAAATATATGAACCAAAATTGATTTTGCCATTTTCCCCAAATTACTATCTATATTTTCCTCAGTTATAAATATTTAACTAGCTATGAAAACTTTAACTGCTCACATTTTAAATGTGAGCAAATCTCTTCAAGTAAATTTTCCTCCACTGTTATTTAAAAACCAAGTTTTTACAATTTAAGTCTAATTAGTAAAGCACAGTGAAGAATTCCAAATCTTAAGATGAACTGACTTTGTTATCAGAACACAAGTGTTATGTCAACGTCTTTTGGTACACTGAAACACAGCAAAACTCCAGTTGGTGTGAGATAACTATAAAGCCAAGAGCTTCTACTTTGTCCAAAGATTATAATACTATGAATACAGTCCTTTCACCCAGCAGCAGCTGTGAACAACGTTGGTTTCCAGGGCAAAGCCTCCATCTAGTCACTAGCTCTTCCCTAAATCCTCATCACAAATGTGATCCTATAATTCAATGAGAGTGTATTTTGTAGACTGTTTTGATTACAACTGTGAAACCTGAACAATACTGTATCCCGGCCTTTATATTCCCTAGCATTCGCTACCAAAATTTTACTGAAACTACTGTTGTTATTGTTCACTTGTTGTGTCAGACTCTTGCAACCCCATCAACTGTTACTATATTCAATCCCTAAGAAAATTTTTGTTGATGAGAACTTCTCTTATGACACAATTTTTAAATTTTACTTCTTTTTAAACAATCTGATATAAATGAGTCACAGAAAAGCAGATAACTTAATCCCATCACAGCAGCCAATAATGAATTCCCTCTTGCCTTATTACAAATGTCTGAAAGGGAAAGTCTCAGTCGTGTCCGACTCTTTGCGACCCCATGGACTATACAGTCTACGGAACTCTCCAGGCCAGAATACTAGAGTGGGTAGTCTTTCCCTTCTGCAGGGGATCTTCCCAACCCAGGGATCAAACCTAGATCTCCCACATTGCAGGAGGATTCTTTATCAGCTGAGCCATAAGGTAATACTAAAAATTGAGAAACAATGCTATCCCAAGAAAAAACTCAATTAAGGTTTCTTTTCCACATCAGAACTGCAGTAAAATAATTGTCATTTACCAATATCTCAGAGTTCCTACAATTAATTCAGAGATTTATGATAATTTTAATCAATTACTCCTGAGGGAACTTGGAGATGTAATGAATGCTTTATGAGGAATGATGTGGGAATCTGCTTTCCCTTAAGGGCACTTAGCCATAAATCTAACTGACAAAAATTATACCTCTTTAAACTTAACTATCAAGCATTTTTATTTCCCACAGTAAAACCCCAAACTAATTTTAACCAAATAGAATGTGATAAAAAGGGTTATCACAATGTAACTGTATTCTATTTTTCATTAGCTCTGCTGTCTTGGCTGACTGATGGAAGAAGAGATGCAAACTGGAACTCCTATCACACATAACTGATTTGACATAATGTTTACGAGGAAAATTTACAAAGTAACTATGTTCGATGAGAACTTTAGTTCACCGAACTGCTAATTAAAGATGTCAAGCTCTGTTCACGCCTATCTTCATTCATCAAAAGGTAAGAATTACTCATAAAGACTGCCAGAAATATACAAAAGAGTTAACTAGTAAGAACCTACTGTACAGCACAGGGAACTCAAGACTCTGAAACAACCTATATGGAAAAAGATCCTAAAAAAAGAGTGGATACATGTGTATGCATAACTGATTCACTCTGCTGTATGCCTGAAACTAACACAATATTGTAAATCAACTATAAAAAACAAGATCGCCAGGATACTGAAAATGGAAATGCCAACACACAATCAATATATACTACCTACTACATATACAGCATGTGCTAAGGCCTTCACAAGAAACTGCAAAATCCAAGTTTAAAAAAAAAAATCCATTTTTTCAAACATGTTCCCTAACGACCATCAACTAAAGCCAATTGGTGTATTTGTCAACTTAAGTACCTTAGATAAATGCTAAAGAAGGCTTACCTTTTCCCTTTTGGCCTGAAAGTCTGTGGTGGTATCCATCCCACTCCTATCAAGTGGCTAAAGAAATAAAATACCATTAGAATGGGCGGCAAACTGAAAAATATGACATCACCAACATGTGAAAATGCAAGATTTAAAAGTCAACTTACAGAATTCAGAGGAGAAGAAAAAACAGATGGAATTCTTTTCGCATCCTGTAAATGTTGAAATAGGGAAATTAAGATTTCTCACTAAGCTTAAATTTTGCTATACTCCTGAATTTAATTGTGATTTAAAAAACTCACCGCTAGAGGACTTGACATCTTCTCTAAGGACTGCAATATCCTCCGAGCTGTTGAACTAGTCACACCATAGGACTGTGCGTTGGGTTGCTTAGCTTTCATCTGTCTTCTGACTGGTGCCTATAATGTAAACCTTGAGTTATTTACTGGAACTTTATACTCCAAAGCCCAAATTTCAGAGAATGAAAATCCATGAAACAGAATTTTATGTGCAAAGTGAAAAAGAATTAACTGTTAACAGCAACTTGTCTTTGGGTGGTGTCATTAAGCTCATGTTCAACCTTTTTCCTTTTCGCCTTAGTTGAAAAACTCAATCTCTGAATCCTGTGAAGGGTGAGGGAGGTTTGGAGGACACTGAGTACCTGATTTCAGGACTTACTACAAAGATACAGTAATCAAGACAAAAGCACAGTGCTGACAGAAGGACACACACAGACACACATCAAAATAATAGAAAGTCCAGAAATAGAGCCACGTATATGGTCAATTCATTTTCAAAAAAAAGTGCAAAGACAATTCAATGGATAAAGTACAATCTTGTCAACAAACAGTATGTACTAGAAAAAATGGACATTCATTTGTTTAAAAGAATGAATCTTGATCCACACTTCATACTACACATAAAAATTTTAACTCAAAATGAATCAAAGGTCTAAATTAAAATCTAAAATTATAAAGCTTTTAAAAGAAAAAGAAGAAAATCTCTGTGACCTTGGGTTGGGTAGAAATTTCTAAACATGACACCAAAGGCATGAACCATAAAAGGAAAAAAAAGAAGAACCTAATATGCTGAACGTCATCACAAGTAAAAATTTCTCTTGACAAGGTATTGTTAAGACAAGCCAGAGAATGGGAGAAAATATCTGCAAACATACATCTAATAAAGGACATATACCCTGAACAATGAATTCTCAAAACTCATTAATAAGAAAAAAAATCTTATTTAAAAATGAGCAAAAGGACAGACTAAATTGTCAAAGGGGATTAACAGGTGTACACTTCCAGATATAAAATAAGTCACAAGGATGTAATGTACACATCGGGAATATAGTCGACAATATTTTAACAACTTTGTATGGCAATGGATAGTAACTGGTCTTGTGGTTATTTCATAATGTATAAAAACATCAAATCACTATGTTGCATACCTAAAACTAATATTTCATATTGTAACTCAATAAAAAATTCAGATTTTTCTTAATGGGCGATAACATTTGTACACATACTTCATCCCAGATATACTGATGGTAAATAAGCACCAACATCATTAGGTCATTAGGGAAATGCAAAACCACAGTAAGCAGGAATAATCACTACATGCCTATAAAAAAATCGATGACAAGTGCTGACCATTTGGTGAGAACACAAAGGGATAGCACCCACTTTGGAAAACACTTCGGTGGTTTATTATAAAATTAATGTGTAGACTATGTGACTCAGCAGTCCAACTTCTAGCAGAAAAGAAAATTAATGTTCATAGCAGTTTTATTCACAATGGACAAAAATTAGAAATAATCCAAGCATCCTTTTACTAGTGAGCAGATAAGCAAACTGTATTACAACTCTGCAATAAAAAGCAATTAAGTATTGATATATGCAAACAGACTGATCTGCATAATACGTAAGTGCATTATGCTAAGTAGAATAAGCCACATTCAAAAAAATACACAGTATATGATTAAAGTTATGACATCCTGAGGAAAAAAAAAACAAAACTACAGAAAAAGAAAACAGATACTGATTGCCAAGAGGTGGAAGTACAAAGAAGGGTTGTCTACAGAGTTGTACAAGGTAATGTCTTGGTATGATGGAAATGTTTATTCAGTATTTTGAGTGCAGAAGTGGTTATTCAACTGTATGTGTTTAGTTAAAATACAAATACTGTGATAAGGGTAAATTTTACTATATGTTACTTACACCTCAGTTTTTTAAAAAAGGAATTAACTACCGTACTTTCTAAAACACACACACACAAATAATGGATAAAATGTTCACTTTGGTCCAAAATAATAATATAGTTCCTAAATGAAAAGAATGTAACCCACAGTTTTATCATTTCACCAAAGAATAAATGGACCAAAACTTTTTGTGAGTGACAATAGTTACTTGTTATTTAAAAGAAGAAAAGGTATAAGCCCTTCTCTTCAAACCGACCTGATACGGTGTGTTTCGTAGTTTAGACTGTCTTACAGCGGCTGCTGCCCCACCATATGTTGTTTTTCCAGGGTAAAAAGGAGAATCTCCAAGTTGACTTGTTTTAAAAATTGAAGAGTTCCCAAGTGACTGCACAGAAACATAACAATAAATTATAAGACAAGCACTCAAAACTAATGTGGTTAAATCAAATCAAATTAGGACTCACAGGAGAAAGTGCTCCAAAGGCAGACAAGTTGAATGCTGGTTTTTTTGAGCTGGTGGCAGTGTGCTGTGAGAGTGAATGAGAACGTTCAGCCTCTGGGGACCACAGAGGTGGCACCGAAGTGTTCTTTGAAACAGCTATATCTGAAATAAAAATATGCAATGCACAGTGATAACACTAATTAACAAGGCCTATGTTTTTATAAATAGAAAATGAAAATGACAGCCAAGTTAGAAAAAAATTATCCCATGAAATTTATTTCCAAATACCAAAATTATATACTACCAAATGCCAAGAATACCTTTATCAGAAGCTCTTGAAGAAAAACCACTGGTGGTTGAGATGTTATCATCATCATGCTGAGAGGTAGAATCTTTAATTTCCTTTACAAGGGAAAATCCAGAACTGCCGATGGGAAATGCCGAAGATGTGGAGGGCTGACAGTGTAACGCAGGAGAGTCCAACATGGAGAAATTCAGATGGCTCCGATGAAGAGAAGGCCTTGTTAACACATCTGGATAACTGGAAGCGGTACTAGTTGTTGAGGGTTCTAAAGAGAACAGCAGTAACATTATTAACATTGAGTTTAGAAAAAGCAATATACTATCAAAGTAAAAGTGTTTGTTTCAAGAAAATATACTATATAATAAATATAACTTCAATTCAGAACACTGAAGCCTCCTGTGATAAGCCCAATTTAAGATATTCTTTAGCCAAGCAAGGTTTCAACTAACTGAAATTAACTTGCTTAACCTACTGTCAAAATACACTTTAGTGATCAAATATACTTGTAAACAAATTTGGCATAGTAGCAAAATACAAAATAAACATGCAAAAATCAGTTTTGTTTCTATACACTAACAATGAAAAACAAGAAAATTATTCCATAAACAGTAGCATCAAAAAGAATAAAACACTCAGGAATTGACTAAGGAAGTGAAAGAACCTGCATGATGAAAACTACAAAACATGGCTGAAAGAAATTTAACATGTAAATAAAGGGAAAAACATCCCATGTGCTTAGATTGAAAGATCTAAAATTCTTAAAATGTCAATACTACCCAAAGTGATCTGCAGAGTCAATGCAATTCCTTTAAAAAACCCAATGACCCCTTTTTGATGAAACAGAAAAAAAATCCATCCTAAAATTCCTATCGAATCTCAGTGGACCCCTAATAACCAAAATAATCCTGAAAAAGAACATAAGAATGGAGATGTCACATTTCCTGATTTCAAAAAATTATTACAAGACAGCAATCAAAGGCATGGTGCTGGCATAAAGACACATGTAGACCAACAGGATAGAACAGACAGCCCAGAAATAAACCTTTGCATACACGGTCAAATGATCCCAAATGATCCCTGACAGAGCGCCAACACCAGTCAATGGAAAGAATCATTTCTTCAATAAATAATTTTGGGAAAACTGGATATCCACAGACAAAAGACGGAAACTGGACCCTTTCCTATACCATACACAGAAATAAACACTAAATGGATTAAAGATCTAAACATAAGACTCCAAAATATAAAGTTTATAGAAAAAAACAGAAAAGCTTTAAGATGCTGATCTTGGCAATGATTTCTCAGATATGACAGGCAACAAGAGAAAAAAAGACATATGGGACTGTATCAAACTAAGAAACTTTTGTGCACTAAGACATGATAATCAGGAGTGAAAAGGCAACATAAGGAATAATAGAAATAAAAATAAAATTAGAAAATGTTTGCAAATCATATATATGATAAAGTGTTAATACCCAGAACATAAAAGGACTCCTACAACAATAAATCAAATTATCTGATTAAAAATTGGGCAAAGGACTTGAACAGACTCTTGTCCAAAGATGATACCCAGTCAACAAACATATGGAAAGATTCTCAACATTTCTAAACAGAGAAATGCATATCAAAACCAGTGAGATACTACTTCACACTCCTAAGGACAGCTACTATCAAAAAAAATTAAAACCAGAATCACCACATGATCCAACAACTCCACTTCTGGGTATATATCCAAAAGAACTGAAAGCAGAGTCTCAAAGATGTGTACAACCATGTTCCTAACAGCATTATTCAGAAGAGCCAAAGTTGGAAGAAACCTAAGTGTTCATTTAACAGATGAATGAATAATGTGGTAAATACAATGAATGTTGTTGTCGTAAAAAGGAAATAAATTCCGATACATACAGCAATGAGAATGAACTCTGAAGACATTCTGCTAACTGAAATAAGTCAGTCACTGAAGGAGAAATATTTATGATTATACTCATTTGAAGTATGCAGTCAAAGTCATAGCAAAAGTATGATGGTGTCTCCCAGGGGCTGAGGGGAAGGGAATGGGAAATTAGTGTTTAATGTAATAATTTCTTACCCAGTTTGCTCAAGTTAAGGGAGAAACTGGCAGGAGCTTTGAAATCTACTGGTATTGGCACTTACATCTATTGGTATCTAAAGATTATCATATTCCAATTTCTCCACAGTCAGGATTCATATACACATAGGCTGAAATGTTTCTTAAAGCATCAAGTATTCTAATTTTGTAGTAGATCCTAAAAGTGCTTTTTACTGACCCATTCTCACCCCTGCAGCAGTTTATCCCATAGGATATTTTCTAGATATTGGCAGACATCTATTCAATCTAGAATATACAGAAGCCATAAAGAAAAAGCAATCTAGTATGATACACGTCTACTGGAAGGCATGCTGCTAACAGCAATGCCAGTTTTTTAGGTTTATATAGCTTCCTTACCCTCTAAACCGGGCCCAATAAAGGACACATTTGGGGATAGTGAAACTAAATTAGGTCATGTCATCTACAGATTCACATCAGCCATAATGCTCAGTTTCTAAGAGGACACCTATGATATCACAGTATTAGTCAGCCAGTACAGTCTACAACTTCAACCCACGGCCGATCAGCATGTTAGATGCACCATAATGGGCGTCCCCCTCAGAGATCTGAACTCTCACTGAATCAGTAATAATCTATCCTGTACATCATTTGAGGTTCCTCACCGATTAATGCCATTAACCGAGTAAAAGAAATCGAGACACCTAATGGCTCACCATCATTAAAACAGGCAATACAAGGAGGTACATAAAAGCGGAAAGCTGCAGACAGCAGATACGAAAGGGGCTACAGAGTCTGTAACTGTTCGCACTGCACTGTGCTATTTGAGGGATGTACAATATTCTCCTGCTCCAGTTACTATTAATATGAGTTACACTTGTAATTAGTAAGCAATATGCAGGACTGTCACATCTAAATTATTTTAGGCTTTCAATACTTTTACACTACTTTAGGAGCAAGTATGTCTAAGTTGTTTTGAGAACGCACTGTCAAATTTAAGAATAATGTTTCACAGAGTAAACAAAGTGATTTAGATCGTTATCTAATAAGATCTACATCCATCACACACAGTTATCCATTGATACTGTAGTCACATATTATGTGACTGTAAGTACTGAATACTTTGAGAAAGACGGAGGCAGACTGTCAGACGAGAACTGCCTCGAACTGACAGATTTTACGACAGGAGCAGGAGTCAGCTCTAAGACAAGACAGAGGGAAAATGCCAACAAGTTTTTGAAGTTAGTATCAAAAGCTGCTCACAATTTGCTTCTAAATCAGAGGAGTTCGAGTGAGAAGGTGAGTGAACAGATGTGGAAACAAGGAAAACAAAGTCAGCCATAAGCTGGCTGTCCTTGATACTGGCTAACAGGTCCGAAGGGTTTACTGTACTATCCGCCTCCTTCCTTTTATAGTTTGAAAATTTCCACAATAATTTAAATTTAGAAATTATTCACAAAGGTGTGTGTACTATATATATAAAATAGAAAGCTACTGTGTACACTCAATAACATAATGAACAAAATCCAAGTGGGAATGAACCTTGGCAGAGCACTATCATTTCAACAAAAGTACAAACACACAAACAAAAAGGAGCCTCACAGCTGTACAATGGGACACTCCATTTATCTCACACCTAAACTGAATTCTTCAAGTCAGTTAATCCCCACAAGCATTAGGATGGAAAAAGCTTCAGTCACGGTAGATATATGCTGGTGCACACTACAAGTCTCTAGTCAAAAGAGAGAAGTTGGGGTCCCATTCGATGTCAGAAGCAGTCACCCTAGAGACCTACCAAGTAAAACCTCCAGATGATTGCTGCAAGTATATTAGAAAGAGATCTTGAAAAGTAAAGACATTAAAACTCCCTAAGTTACTCTAACAAAAGACTAAGCCGAATGGAGCATCACTAAGAAAACTCAGATTTGCCAATTCTCCAAAGTAAGAAGCCCTCTTTCAGCCCATTTCACTCTCACCAGTTCTCACTAAAAGCAAATCAGGCAGGAAAATAAGTTACTCGGTATACCAAAATTAATAGGCACATATTCATATCAATTATTGAGGCAAGACAAGATTTAAGTTATCAAAAAAACTGCTGTAATTGGAAGTCAAAACATGCAAAGAAAAAACTATATAAACTGAAAAGAAATGTATACTTGAGAGATAAAGTGGACCTCAAAATTTAAAATTTTTGTGCTTCAAAGGACATATCAAGAAGCTAAAATGGGAGAAAAATGTTTGCAAGTCATATAGAGATAAGAGACTTATATCCAGAATATGTCAAGACCTCTTTCAATTCAATTATAAAAAGAAAAATAACCTGGTGAAAAATGGAAAAGGGGGATTTGAATAGCCCATTTCTCCAAAGATATATAAATGGTCAGTAAGCACACGAAAAGATGCTCATTATTAGTGACCAAGGAGATGCAAATCAAAATCACGATGAGATACCACTTCACATCTACCAGAAGAGCTATATTTAAAAAAAACCAAGAAGTATTTGTAAAGATATTACATTCTTCATACACTGCCAGGGTAAAGAAACTGCATTCCTCACACACCACTGGTGGGAAGGTAAGATGGTGTAGTCATTTTAGAAAAACCGTTTTTTCCTCAAAATGTTCAACTACCAGATGACCCAGCAATTCTACTCCTAGGTACCTACCCAGGAGAAAACACATCCACAAAACAACCTGCACAGGAATACTAACTGGAGCCCATTATACAGAGTGAAGTAAGCCAGAAAGATAAAGAACATTACAGCATACTAACACATATATATGGAATTTAGAAAGATGGTAACGATAACCCTATATGCAAAACAGAAAAAGAGACACAGAAATACAGAACAGACTTTTGAACTCTGTGGGAGAAGGTGAGGGTGGGATGTTTCAAAAGAACAGCATGTATACTATCTATGGTGAAACAGATCACCAGCCCAGGTGGGATGCATGAGACAAGTGCTCGGGCCTGGTGCACTAGGAAGACCCAGAGGAATCGGGTGGAGAGGGAGGTGGGAGGGGGGGACCGGGATGGGGAATACGTGTAAATCTATGGCTGATTCATATCAATGTATGACAAAACCCACTGAAATGTTGTGAAGTAATTAGCCTCCAACTAATAAAAAAAAATAAATTAAAAACAAAAAAAAGGCAGCGTTCTCAATACTCCAAAAGTAGAAACCACCCAAATGTGCATCAACTGGTAAATGGATAAATAAAATGTAGTTTATCCAAGCCATGAAATATTATCTGGCAATAAAAAGGAAGCTCTGATACATGCCATGACATGGATGAGCCTTGAAACCATCATGTAAAGTGTGAGAAGCCAGTTACAACAGAATACGTACTTTATGATTCCATCTATATCAAATGTCAGTCTAGACAAATCTATAGATACAGATTGGTGGTTGCCTGGGGCTGGAGGGGTAGGGATGGGCAGTGACTACTAATGGGTATAGGATTTTAGGGGGATGGGGTGGGGAAGGATGGCAATTAAAATGTTATAAAATCGACTGTGGTGACTGAACAACTCTGTATATACTAAAAATCACTGAACTAAAAAAAAAAAAAATCACTGAACTATACATTTCAATGGGTGTTCACTTAAATGGGTGAACCCTTTGTTACGTGAAGTACATCTCACTAAAGCTATACAAAATACATGAAGTGCAATGACTGAGTAAAAGTCCCAAATATGTCACATTCACGGGTTACCTGAAGCTATTAAATATTTGCAAACCCCACAAAACGCCTTAAGTAAATCCAAAACGCATTTAAAACAGGGCCGTTCACTGTAAGATTAAAGAAACAGCCCAGCTGAGTGGGCTGCAGAGGACGGGAGCCAACTGCAGTTACACCACACCCAAAATCCACGCGCTGTGGGGGGCCTTACCCACTGCTCTCTTAGTTCCAGGACCCATTCACATTCACTCTCTTCAAAACCACTCATGAGGGTACAGAGGGGAACAGATGATCTTGACCAAAGTCACACAACTAACAATTGGTGGTATGAAAATTCAAACCCAATGTCTAACAGCAGAGCTGGTGCTCAACTGATACAGTATTTTAACCTCCCTTAATGAACAAAACACTGCTAAATTAAAAACATACCAATTTGAAGGTGATCATCAGCCTCCAACATGGTTTCTGTACTACACAATTAGATTTACCACAGTTAGGCAATATAAAAATATTTTAGATTAAGGCATGAAAGCCTATCATTTAAAACAAAATATCCACATTCTATTTACCTTCTGTATTACTGCCTGTTGGCTCAGGAGTGATTCTCCCATCATGAATGTTCGCACTCTCCTCATCGGAGTATATATGGTCATCTTCCCTATTTTCTGGCCACTGCGGCACCTCTCTTGTGTCTGTTGAGCAGCTACATACATCTTCGTTCTTGCTGAAGTATCTCTGTAGCCATCCAGGCACAATATTCTTAACAGATTCTGTAACCCTGCTAAGAATGCCCTGTTGAAGAGGAAAACATGGAAGGCAGTTTAGAAATTTATCTTTTAAAATAAGTACCTATATACAGAAAGCCATACTAAGCAAAACATAACTATTTCCAACAAAGTTTCCTAAATTTAGTTACTTGAGTTAACACTGACATAATAATGCATTTTACAAATTCTATAGACTTTATGAAATTCCTACTTTTTTCTTTCTTCTACATGCATGTGTCCATGAGCCAATACTCCAACAGGCTTTCAACTAAACAATATAAATTTTAGATTTAGTAGTAAGATATGCACTAAAATGCTATAATCCCAGACAAAAGGTAGACATCTTGATCCCAGCATATTAAAGCAATAAAAATACCTTCAACAGCTTCCTCAAGCAAATATTTTACTGTACATTCTTTAACAACAAAAATCTAGACAAATAAAAAGGCAGTAAGACAACAAATTCAACATAAAAAAATCTAAGACTTTCACTGATAGCAAAAGTTTGTTATATTAAATGTTGCCTAAAAACCAAGAATTTTATTACAGCAACTTTTAAAGGGAGAAAAAGATGTGGTACAACAACTATCAGCATTATTAATGTTCATCATCAGACACTGTTCTCAGCAGTTGATACATATTATTCAATTTACTCCTCACAACTATTTTATAAAACTGCTTTTAACAGTGCCACTTGACGAATGAAGAGGAATAATGAAGTAATGTGCCCACGGTACAAACCCAACTGCTGTGGAATATCTAGCATGGACTCTGGGGTCCGCAGGCTGTACTCTGATTTACTCTAGGTAAGATAAGAACAACACCCTTTCCTACCATCACTCGATACAAATTATAATGAAGTGCAAATGAAATAATGTGAAAGCACTTCACAATTTACTAAATATTAACAGAAACATACACTGATAATTTCATTACCAATGAGAAAAAAAGTTAGCAGAAACAACCTGGGGTGAGGTAACCAGTTTCAGGCAACAATTTCTTTCACAGAATAGGATCAGAAAGTCACAGAAGGGGGGAAAAAAAAGAGTCAGCAGGTACAAAAAAACAATAAAGTAAGGTAGGATACATAAAGGTTGAAAACAAACCCAAGACAAAAGAGGACTTGAAAAATCCTGTCAATAGAAAAGATGGAAGAAACTTCTGATATAGGCACTTGGACAGTATCTTCTGATTATCTGAAAAGGTGTAGGTAACGACTAGGAAATAAGCAATTATTTTTGCTCCAAAGAGAATTTTTGAACAGATCTGTAATGTAAACTCTCTAGCAACACATGAAGCCAACAGTCATGGAATACTATTGAAAAACACAAATTCATTGCTCCCCTTTTCTATGCTAGTGTTACATAGTACTAGCTTTTCTGGCAAAGATTTTATACCTACTCCAAGATTTAGTATTTATAAAAACACATTTATTATTTTGCTGTTTATATTTAAATATTAATTTACTCCCCCATATTCCAAAATTCTTGAAAGTGCTTTCAAGATATAAATTTTCAAAAAGGCATACTTTAAAAAATATATGTATCTACTTATTTATTTGGCTGCACTGGGTCTTAGTTGTGGCATGCAGGATCTAGTTACCTAACCAGGGACTGAACCTGTGCCCCTTGCACTGGCAAGATGGAGTCTTTAGCCACTGGACCACCAGGGAAGTACCCAAATGTTGCAGTCCTTTAAAGGACCGGAACCTGGTGGTCTGCAGTGGACGATAAGAAAACAAAGAGAGAAAGAGGCTAATATTCCCTGGGTTACGCAGAGAACTAAGCCCTGGAACAGGGCTTGTACTGCTCACGAAGGCACAGGGCATCCTCTCGAGGAGGTCTTGAAAGCCCGGGCAGGAAAGTGAGCTCGGCAGGTTTCCACGCTCCAGAGAATTAGCCGAAGGGGGAGGGAGGGAAAGAGAGAGAGAAAAAGAATGACACGGGGACCCAAGTCTCTAGTGGAACAAAGGTGCTTTAATGATCTTTGTGTGGGTATATATAGGCTGTTGTACAAGGAATTTCTTTTGACAATGATAAAGATAAGAAAACCAGACTACAGCAACCATTACCAAGGAAACAGGGAATTAACAATGGTCATAAGGTCAGAAGACAATCCATACCTCAAGAAAGTGGGTCGTGACTAGGCGGTTTTGTCATAAGGAAGAAGTTTACTGAAGGAAATCCATGCATGCGTTTCATCCCATGACCTCAGCCCTGGGAGCAGCGTGCCGCCCCTCTCGTTCCTGTTACCAGGAACTGATAAGCAGCAGAGGGTTTATGGGAGACAAAAAACAGCACACAGGAATTCTTCTGTTAAACGTTCCCTGACACCCAAAAGGCATGCCTGATATGAAGCATTATAGGAAAATTCGTATAATATGTAAAATAAGCCTTGCGTAGACTCCCTCTAAGGTGTTTAGCTACTAAAAGTATTAAGAGATTCCTGTGATCTCTACTCACCTAAGGAGGTCAAGTACGGCACAAACTAAATTAACACCATCCTTAACCAAAGGTCACTTGTGTGCCAGCATTAGGGAACCTGCCTGCCAATGCAAGAGACGTAAGGGAGGCAGGTTCGATCCCTGGGTTGGGAAGATCCCCTGGAGGAGGGCATGGCAATCCACTCCAGTATTTTTGCCTGGAGAATCTCACAGAGGGTTATACAGTCCATAGGGTCACAGAGAGTAGGACACAACTGAAGTGACTTAACATGCACACATGTGTAGGTATTGTTGAGAATAAATCAGTAAAAATTCAACAGTCAAAATAGATATTAAAAGCTCATTCACTGAAACTCATGAATTTTGCTTGCAGACTCTCTCTTTTCTAAACTAAAATGTAACCAATTTATTTAACCACAGGACAGAGCAGCTTAGTGTAAGATTACAGTGAGAGAGAGAAGAAATACTAGCACGATTAGAAACACTATTAGAAAGAAATATTCCCCATACTTCAATATCCCTCTACAGGGTAAATAACCCTAAGTCATCAAGAAAATCAAGAAAAGTTACAGTAAGCTCAGTAAACCCTAATTCAGTAAAGCCTAAAACAGGTAGGGCTCACCTGTTTTAACAAACCCTCACAAGTGATTCTGATGTATGCTATATTTTGAGAACCACCAATCTAGTTAAAGAGATTAGGAAATTAAATACATTTCAGGAAATCACAATACAATTACCTCTACAAGAGGTGAATAAAATTATGTATACTTAAATCTTAATATTCCATTACCTGGAAGATGTATATGTGGGGCACTAGCCAGACACTAATTAAAATATATCAGAATACGAAGCAACCAATCAGAAAAACAAAGCTTAGCGTGGACAGTGCTGAGTACCATGTGGCTCACGTCAGGTAACTACTTCCTGAGCATTTCCCAACTGGAGCCGTGACTTTCACCTGTCCTGTTACTTAACGGTTTTCTATCTGTGTGTGTTAGCCGCTCAGTCACGTCCAACTCTTTGTGACCCCATGGACTATTAGCCCGCTAGGCTCCTCCGTCCATGGAATGCTCCAGGCAAGAATACTGGAGTAGGTTGCCATTTCCTTCTCCAGGCGATCTTCCCAACCCAGGGATCAAACCCGGGTCTCCAGCATTGCAGGCAGATTCTTTACTCTGAGCCACCTGGAAAGTCACCAGGAAGTTTACTTCTCTTAATAAACAGCTCTTTCTACACAATAAAATCTACCAAATCACAGATTTGATTCTGTACCAGTCCTCACTTGCCCTTGCCTGACACCATCTCCGATGACTGTCTCAACAAAGTGGCTCATGAGAGATTCTAGAGGTCATTAGCTATCAGAGGATGGAAGGCAAGTGAAGTCTCTCTTCCTGGGCTCTCTCTGCTCAAACACCCCATCTTTAAAACTACAGCTCCAGCCAGCCAGCCCTTGTTCCACACCAGTTACACGGTTTCTTTCCTTTATCTGTCCAGTCCTAGGAGAGGTGGCAACTTCCCACCACTGCTAGTCTCTGAGCATCCTATGTATTCCTTTAACCACCAGCATTTATCTCTGAGCAGACTCTTAAAAGAAATTTCAGCTTGAGTTAACTGCTTCTTGCTGGGTCCTTAACTGATACAGCAGTGTACTTCCGTTAAATTTGTTTTCTAATTAACATGAAAATTAAAGTCAGCCAGTTCATTGGATTTATCTTCTTTAGCAACAATGGAACACATGTACCACATTCGGTGAAACACATTTTTTTGGCAGCATGCTGGTATCTTAGTTCCCAGTGAAAGTGAAAGTCGCTCAGTCGTATCCAACTCTTTGTGACCCCGTGGACTACACAGTCCATGGAATTCTCCAGGCCAGAATACTGGAATGGGTAGCCTTTCCCTTCTCCAGGGGAATCTTCCCAACCCAGGGATCGAACCCTGGTCTCCCACATTGCAGGCAGATTCTTTACCAGCTGAGCCACCAGGGAAGCCCTTAGTTCCCAGACCAGGGATCAAACCTGGAGGCCGGCAGGGAAAGCACCAAGTCCTAACCAGGAGGCCACCAGGGGTTCCCCAGGAAGCACGTAAGTTACATCCACCTCTTATCTCTGTAAAACAGTACACAAATGGACCAGGAAAGAGGCTTATCCTGACGAATATTTTAAAATCTTATCTAACAGAGGTAAAAGCAAACATTGTCTTACTTCATTCGATTAATTTAATCAATACTTACTGATCATACACTACAGGTCAGGCAAGAACACTGGGGATAAAGCAGGGAACAAGTCCCTGCCCTCTTGGAACTTAGACTCTAAGTTAGGGAGACAAACAAGTGTAACAGGTAACACACGACACGGTGATTTGGTGCTGTGGGCAACAATAAAGCAGGAAAGCAAAACAGAGCAGCTGTTTCATACAGGCAAAGACCTGGGAAAAGTGAGGAGGCGCCTTGCACATTTCTAGCAGAGAAGTATTATAGACCGAGGAAACAAAAACTGCGAAGACCCAAGTGTAGAAGTGCCCTTGGCACATGCTGTCCAAGCTTCTAGAAACCTTGGTAATAAATGCTTAATCTAACAGACTTTAAATAACTACTTAAATCCTTCGAAATTCCCCTTTGATCATATGGGTGTGTGTGTGCACGCACGAGTGTGTGTGAGAGAATCCGTGTGTAACCTTTTGTTCCAAAACCGAAAACAGTGGTCCTCAAACTGGAAGTCTTCAGACCAGCAGCCTCTATGTCACCTAAGATCATGTTAGAAATGGAAATCTGTTTTAACAAGCTCTTGAGGTGATTCTTATGCAAATTAAATTTGAAGAACACTGTACTAAAATCATCTAAAAACTCAATTACAGGTTTCCCAGCTAAGGCCAATATAAACATAACCGTGAGAATAAGCTTAACAACAAAATTAAACTATTTCTGACATTATCTCAAATGCCATGCCACTTATACCAATTTTCAAATCTATCTACTTTATAGTATGAATTCTGAAAATCAAACATAGAAAAGAAGTAAAACATAAAAAAGCATACTTCTGAATCTATTTTATTCCCAGTTAAAGACAACTTCTGCTTTATTGACTACGCCAAAGCCTTTGACTGTGTGGATCATGACATACTGCAGAAAATTCTTAGGAGATGGGAATATCAGACCACCTTTGTTCTCTCCTGAGAAATCTGTAAGCAGGTCAAGAAGCAAAAGTTAGAACCAGAGATGGAACAATGGACTGGTTCCAAATCGGAAAAGGACGTCGTCAAAGCTGTATATTGTCACCCTACTTATTTAACTTATATGCAGAGTACATCATGAGAAATGCCAGGCTGGATGAAGCACAAGCTGGAATCAAGATTACCGGGAGAAATATCAATAACCTCAGATATGCAGATGACACCACCCTTATAGCAGAAATCAAAGAGGAACTGAAAAGCCTCTTGATGAAAGTGAAAGAGTAGAGTGAAAAAGCTGGCTTAAAACTCAACATTCAAAAAACCTAAGATCACAGCATCTGGTCCCATCACTTCATGGCAAATAGATGCGGAAACAATGGAAACAGTGAGAGACTATTTTTTTGGGTTCCAAAATCACTGCAGGTGGTGACTGCAGCCATGAAATCAAAGACGCCTGCTCCTTGAAAGAAAAGCTATGACCAAGCTAGACAGCATATTAAAAAGCAGAGACATTACTTTGCCAACAAAGGTCCGTCTAGTCAAAACTATGATTTTTCTAGTAGTCACATAGGGATGTGAGAGCTGGACCATAAAGAAGGCTGAGCGCTGAAGAATTGATGATTTTGAACTGTGGTGTTGGAGAAGACTCTTGCAAGTCCCTTGGACTGCAAGGAGAGCAACTAGTCAATCCTAAAGGAAATCAGTCCTGAATATTCACTGGAAGGACTGATGATGAAGCTGAAGCTTCAACACTTCTGGCCAAAGGATGATAAGAACTGACTCACTGGAAAAGACCCTGATGCTGGGAAAGACTGAAGGCAGGAGAAGGGGATGACAGAGGATGAAATGGTTGGATGGCATCACTGACTCAATGGACATGATTTGAGCAAGCTTCAGGAGCTGGTGATGGACAGGGAGGCCTGGCATGCTGCAGTCCATGGGGTCGCAAAGTGGGACACGACTGAGTGACTGAACTGAACTGAAAGACTTAACACATTTATTTATAGTAAATAATCAACCACTGGATACTACAAGTTTAAAGAACAGCTCCTGCACTGCTGGTGGATTCTTCAGTGTCTGAGCCACCAAGGAAGCCCTAAAGAACTGCTGGGGAAAAGAAATCTCATCACGCAGAGAACAAGGCAGACAAAGAGTATGAAACCCTATCTACCATACAGATTTGGAGAAGCACTTCCTTGGCTGGCAATTTTTATGAATTTCAGGCACTAATGGAAAGCAGGGAAAAAAAGAAGAGCTAGAAAAGGGGAAAAATTGTTTTCTTCCCAAAGGTTTCTTTGACTCTATTACCAATTAAGGGCCTTTTTATTGAGATAAAGGTTATTATTTCAAGAGTTATTTAGATAAGACGTTTCAGGTCTTTCCAGGAATGGGGCAAATCAGCTTCCTGTATGGAGCCAGGAGAAAGAACGTTTTGTGATACATTCTTTTTTTTTTTTTTGGCCATGCAGCCTGAGTTCTTAGTTCCCTGACCAGGGATCAAATCCATGACCTCTTCAGTGAAAGCTCAGAATCCTAACCACTGGACAGCCAGAGAATTCCCTGCATTGTGATATTAAACACAAACAACCTAACCTTCAGGGGGAAACAGAGGTACACGGAATAAAGGTCTGCTAAGCAGTGAATACTCAAGCCCAACTTTACCAGAGTAGCTTTCTCTCCAGTTTCTGAGGCTTCACTGACTTGATGTAGTTTTTTTAAAGAAATGCTTCTCTGATCCTCCAACTCTAGGACCATCACTCACTCACATGCACCAATAGTGTCCTGTACTTCCTATGTGGAGGGGATCTGTCAAGTGGGATGGTGATGACAATCTCCCACCTCTGCTACAGGATCAGCTCTGTGAAGGCAGCAACAGGTCTATACAGTGCAGATTAGCTGCTGCATGATTTTAGTTTATCTACGGATGCAATCCGCAACCAACTTCTTATTCCCACATGGGATATGCTGTGGCAAGTTTCTAAAAAAAAGGACATCAGTAATCCTAGAATTCAAAAAATAAATAATACATTTGCTTGGTATAACAGTTTCAGTTTAAATATTTTCATTGCCACACTAATAGCCCTTCCTCCAAAAAACCATTTGTGAGACTACCCAAGAGCGTGGGAAAAACCAAACCATCCTTTGGAACGATAACTAACACAAAGCCAACTACATGAAGAGAAGCAGAGAAGTCAAACAAAAAATTAGTCAATGGCTCTGAAAAAGCATCAAAACAGAGTATTAAAATCTTAAAAATACTTCTTGTAGCCCCAAAGCAAAGTCTACACCAGATAAGCCTAAGTAATGAAGCTAAATTCAAGGATTATAGGTGGAAAACTTTAAACCTAGACGGGTTAAAACGATTGGATTTCTCCCGAAGAACTAAGGATTCTTCATTTGGCAAAACAAACCACAACAAAAACCTCATCATGATGCCACTGAGATTTAGAACAAGTACTCAACTTGGGGGCCAGAAGTAAATTCAATTCAATACTATACACTTACATTAAGTACATTCAATTTGTAAGGTACTGTGACATTAGCTTTTCGAATTATATTTAACCTGAGTTCAAGGGTTAATGAAAGAAGGCTGAGGTAACGTAAGGCTCTTTTACAATCCAAACGCAGAACTCATTTGTAATGAAAAAGAAATTCTTTGCCTATACATTGTCTCACCAATGTGCAATCTCAGAATAAGCAGCCATTCTCCCTAGAAGCACTACATAGCCTTCCTCCTCCTTACATCTAGCTCTGTTCCTAATAGTTTTCTTGATTTCAGTTCTATTCAACTCTTTTCTTCATATTATCTTCTATTAAACAGTAGTATTCAGATTATAAAATCTCTTTTCTCACATAAACTTTACTAGATCTCTCACTATAAATATCAAACATAATCTTCAGTTTGAAAGTTCTGGGGCCCTATTCTCCCAGAAGACACTGTTGTTTTGACTTTCATCTGCTCTTTGGGCTAGATTTTGCTGAAGTTTGTCAGTGACCCTTAGTTTTCTTCCAGGAATCTGTGAACTCTCTCTCAAACTCCCTCAACTCCTGTGTCACTAGTCTTCTCTTTCAACTCTTTTTGGAAGTCTCATTTCAGATAGACTCCCTAATCAGTTTTCCCCCTGCTCCATCCAACCCCAAGTGAAGAACAAGGGCTTAGAACCAAAGACTTCATGTGAGACTTGAATATCTAATTATAAAATATCTTTAACACTAAATAGTAAAAACCTAGATGCTAATCTTTCAGTTATTTCTAGTTTTTAATACACCCATTCTTACATTACTTAAAGAATTTATCTACTAGAAAGTACCCAAATTCTAATACAGTAATATTGAACCTGACTTCAATAATCTGAATTTAACCCAAGCTGTTATTTGTCACATTTTACAACCTATAGTTAAGCTTTCCCTATCCAACAAGTCTAAATCTTTCCAGCCACGTAAATGGATTTCCATCCATTCTTTATACGTTTCATTTGTCTTTTCAATGTTAAGAGATTAAGTCAAAAAACATGAGCATACAAGTTATTCTAGCTAAAAAAAAATTAAAACTATAACTGGCCACAATTTTCAACCTCCTTTAAGGCTCTTTAACACTAATTCAGGTAGGAGAAACATGAAAATTATTTTTAGAGATCCATATTACAGAAGTAGAATTAATAGATAATTAACAGTAATCAAACAACAAGGGCAAGAAAAGGATTCCCTACAAGACCTTCCAAACTAGCAACAGGAGACCCAATAAAAGCCTAAGGCAATTTAACCCACTGAAAGTTATCCAAAAAGATATTGTCACTTTCCTTTCACAATCTATTTGGAAACTGGATGTAAAAGTGTATTAAGTCACAGGCAAATGGGCAGGGAAACTGAAATATCTTTAGACAGAAGAGGCATTCTATCACTCTGTTTCAGACAGTAAATACAATGAATTGTATCTGGTGGCAAGACTTTTCAACTGGGCTTCCCAACACAGAAGAATCGTTGAAAAATATATTACAACCACAACCATAACCTAAGCAGCTACAAGTAAAACGCTTTTGAAAATACAAGGTCATTAATATTACATCTTTCCAATAATATTCTGTGTCTAATGAAATGGCTTTAATTAGTGACATCAGACCATTTTATTTCAAACTAATAGGTAACTGCCTCAAAGAGCTTTCCAGGAAATGCAGACATCTGGGCTTTTTTTGTCATGAGAAAAATTGGTGAGTAAGTTGATCTATTACACAAGGGCTTCTCATTACAAACAAAATTTTCTACTATGCATTAAACAGTATGTGGATTTATTTTCCTATACACTTAAACAACTGGCATCTATGAGGAAAATGTTAAAAATAACACATTTTTAAATAGTCTAAGGCTGTTTAAAGGTTTGGCCTCATCACTCAGAAAACAAGTTGTAAAATCCAATACAACCCTATAAAACATTGAATTTGGGTATATAAAATAAAGATATCTCTACTAATCAGAGACTAAACATTTAAATCAAAAGGTTCTATTTAACCACAACAGTTTCCAAGGAGTCCTTACTGTATACGCCAGGCCCAGTTCTAAGAGCTTTACTTACATTATCTCACTCAACCCCTCACAACAGACTTCCACTTTACAGATGAGTAAATTAAGCAGAGAGAACTTTTCAAGTCTGGGCAGAACAAGGATTCAAACCCAGATGCTCTGATTGGTTTACAGCACTTTTTTCAAAAACTATGTCCATTTGTTTTCGCTGACAGTATTAATTAAACATCTAGGATAAAGCAAATAAAGATAAAAGTCAAAAAAATTCAGGGATTTCTGGGATGAGTTATGCATTCAATCTTTAAATATCCCTCCTTTTCAAAATTGAGAACTCTCTTTAGACATCCAATACCAAGCAGGACATAATTCTCTGGGACAAAATATCATACAGAAGCTACAAAACAGCAAACCACCACACAATCTTATAAACCAATACAAGGCAAACCATAGTTTGCGGCCCAAATTCAGCCCTCAGCCTGTTTTCATACAGGCCTCAAGCTAAGGATGATTTTTACATTTTTTAGAGTTATAAAAACAAAGAACATGCAGGAACAAAACCTAAAATATTTACTATCTGGCCCTTTACAGAAGTAGTTTATAGACTCCTGATCTAAGCTACTGAATAGGTAAAGGAGCTTTCGCCACCCACTCCCACCAAAAAAATAGCTAAATGCAGAAACTGACTTGGAAGACAAGCTGCCTCTACGAAGATAAAATGAGTGGATTCCCTTAGCTCCAAACCAGAAGACAAAACCTCTGAAGCACACCCCCCAAAAAAGGGCAAAAATCAGTAGTTCCCCTCTCACCAGGAGGTGGCAGTAGATTCTTCAAGAGGCAGGGTTCTGATTTGCCCATGGGCTCAAGCTTTTTGTAGCAGCTATTAAGAAAAGCAGTTTGACCTCTCCAGAGCTCACTTTCTGGACCTGACAATCTACACAAAAAGGAAATGGGAAAAGAGACTGAACAGGCAACAAGAACTAACCACATACTCTTTAGGGACCTGTTCACTCCCACTAGAAAAATGATGCCATTTCCTAAATGCATCTGGGCTAAGAGTTAAGGGGTAGGGAAGAAAGCAGGTGAAAATGATCGACTTTTAATCATTCAGTGCTGTTCTTCACATTCGCTTAAGTTACCACCCTTCAGTTAGTTAACTGACAACGAATTTTTCTCTCCACAACTTCAAGCAAGATGTCATTTTAAAGCTCAGAAGTTCAAAGGAAAAAATGTAAACTTCAGATATACCTCAGCAGAGCTAAACCAGAAGTCAAAACAGGAAATTGCAAGTCAGTGGAACACATGTGAAAGTCACAGGTACTATGTGACTACACAAGCCAGTTATCCTGACAAGCAATGGCAAAGACCCACTAACTGAGCCAGATCTCTCATTCTTCTTTCAGCCCTCAACTGCACAACCGAAAAACTTTGTTTTTGCCCAGAAACCAGTGGACATTTAATAAAATACGTTAGTATAAAACATGCCATGTCATGAAGCTCCATGCTATTCATGATGACTCAGCAGCTGCTGCTAAACACAGAGGTGACAGCCTAGGATAGCTGACAGCAAGCAGGTAGTCTACAAGTTCACAAAAGTTTTGGTAAGGACTAAAGAACATCCTTATTTTAAGATTTTAAAAAATCCTCAAATTAAATATTCTTTTGTATATGCCTGGATACTTTTCTTTGGTAGTAACTGTCAACACTAATTGTTGTTCAGTGGCAAGTCGCGTCCAACTCTGCAACCCCACGGACTGCAACACGCCAGGCTCCCCTGTCCTTCACTACCTCCTGGAGTTTGCTCAAACTCAAGTCCATTGAGTCAGTGAGTCATGCTACCCAACCGTATTAGCCAATACTAATAATACCTGCAGAGTTGATTAAGAAACTCCCAAACACATTTAATCCCAATTCAAAAGCTACAAATGTACTTTTTCAATTAAATGGCTGTGGCAAAAAGGTGAATACTTTAGACAGGGGGAAATGATAAACTACCAAACTTTAAAATAAAACTGCACAGTCTGAAATCAAATTGTCAAATCAAATCAAATTGTCTAGACAATTTGGATCACAACTGTTATGCTGTTAAGGCATCATCTCTGTCAAATTAGGTTTTTATCCAAGTATATTTAAAAATAAGGTGTGACTTTGGCTTTTGCCACCTGGAATATACAAGCTCCTTTCTAAACTCCATCCAGACCATCCAGTGATCTGTATATTTCATTTTTTATGTAGTAACTTTCTCCTAAGGAAAGCACTCACAATTTATTTTTCAGAAAAACCAGAAAGCACATGTGTCAAACTTCCTCACAACAAAAGGATTAAGTTAAAGGGCCAGGCTTGTGACCTGAATTCTAATTTTGCTACTCACAAAGAAAATTTGAAAACCAAGTCTATCTGGGGGAACACTGGTGGGAGGTGATAGTAATTAGAAGACCTGTAACCATTAGTAAAGAGCTACCTAATATTATAAACTACAAATTTCACTATTAAGAAACTTCTCCCAAATCTTTACTTTTAAAATTGTTTTTAATGATACAATTTAACAACAGCACCAAACATGTTTAAGTGTTAAATATTTATCATCATCCGGAATAAAGCAATCTAGAAGTCTACCTTTAACAGTATGCAACCCTTTTGCTATACTCATTTGTATAGGTTTAAGGCCCACACTTACTTTCTACCTTAGTATCAGTGAAAAGTTTTATAAGTGACTTTTATTAGAAGGTTTTCAACATTTTCCCACTCAATCCCCCGTAAAAAACAAGCAAAACTTAAAATACTGAACTTTCTCACAATCAAATGTCTGAGGATAAACTGATTTTTTTATAATTTCAAACACCCACGAGTGCACAAGGCGGTTAAATTTCAAGACCACCAACATCCCTGTAGTGTCGAAAGTACCTAAACTTCTAGAATACCCACTGCAATATTAAAATATTTTGTGCATGAGATCAGAACTGGAGTCCCGGTCAACTGTGCATAATGGCCAATTCTAGTCTAGAAAATAAAACGCGCGGGTGTGGGGGTGGGGGGAAGAAAGGTTGGACAAAAGTGGGGAGGGAAGAGTCTCGCGACGGAAAAAAAAAAGACGTCAGTCCGGAGAGGGACTTTCAAAATGCCCCAGTGCCACTAACCATATCCCGGGTGAAGAAAAAAATAAAAAATAAGCCAGGGCTCTTAGATCGGGGAGGGCTGATCTTTCAAAATGCCCCAGTGCCACTAACCATAACCCGGTTGAAGAAGAAAATAAAAAAATAAGCCAGGGCTCTTAGAGCGGGGAGGGCCACGGGGAGATGGAGAATTTAAAGGATGGAGAATAAGTTATTTCACTTTCCCTGTAACAGCGCCCCCGCCAATCCCCAGGTAGGTACCCCGGCGGGGTGAGGATCAGCGCCCTTGGGGCAGCCCCCCTCCCCGCACGCGCTGAAACGCGGGAGACTAGAAATCTGCAGGCGTGGGGGGAGGGGGGGCTCCCAGCCACAGCTTTTTCCCTTCTCCCTTAAGGGACATGAGTAATTACCCCCCCTCCTCCAAGCTCCTAATCCCCGCCAAAAAAAAAAAAAAGGGCAGAATTCTGGGCCCACCGTGGGCCTCGGACTCATGTTCCCGCCCTGCGCCCCGGCCCAGGGAAAGCCCCGGGGCAGGGAGGGCCGGGGTGCGGGGCGGGGGTGGAGAGAGGCGGCCGAGCCACACGTGTGCGCCGCAGGGCTGGCCGGCCTCAAGCCCACTTCCCGTCGCCGCCCCGGCGGCCTCGGCTCCCGCCGCCTCGCCCAGGGCCTCCCGGACGCTCCACGTGGGGCGCCAGGGCCGCCCCCCCTGCCCACCCCGTCGCCGCCCGCCCAGTCCCCCCCCCACCCCCGCCGCCCCGTGGGCCCGGGAAGGGCCCCTCTCCCACACGGCGCCGGTGCTCCCTTACCTGGTGCTGCGGTCGCCCCTGCTGGTAAGGCTTCATCGGGCCCTGGTGGCAACGCCGCGTCCGGATCTTGCCGCCGCCGCCGCCGCCGCCCCCTCCTCTGCCTCCGGCTCCCGAGGCCATGGCGGAGCCTCCGCGGCTTCCCCCTCCGGGGCGGGAGAGGCAGAGGCGGCCTCAGAGGACCCCCGCCCCCCGCCTCGCCTCGCCCGGCCCCAGCCCCCAAGAGTCCACCCGCGCTGCCCTCACAGCGGGGGCCCAGGCCCACCGGGAACCGCGGGGCGGCGAGCAGGAGCGGAGAAGAGAATGCGCGCCGGCGGCAGCGAGGTGGAGGGGGGCGGGGGGAGGCGGCCACAGAGGCCGAGGAGCTGGCTCTCCGGTCCCGCAGGCTCCCGCGGACCCCCGCCTCTGTGTGTCACCGTCTCTATGGAGATCCCCCCGCAGAGGACAACGCGAGCGGCCCCCGGCGCTGCTCGGGCCTAGGTCGGCCGCCGGCTGATGGGGATTCTTCTTCCGCACGCCCTAGCCGTGTAGCTGCCGCAGTTGAAGCCGCCGGCGCCGCCCGCCTACCCCTCCCCTTTGCGCACAGCGCCCGCCCCGCCGCCGCCGCCGCCGCCGTCGTCGCCGTCGTCCCTGCAGTCGCCGCTGTTGCGTCTATTGCCGCTGCTAAGGCCGCCGCTGCGGTCGCGAGCCAGAACGCCGTCACTCGTCAGCGCCCGGCGAGTCTGCGTCATCACGCTGCGACCGGCTGATAGGAGAGGAAGGGAGGAAGGAAGGAAGGAAGGGCTGGTCGAGCCCGCGCTCTCGGCCGCGCGGGCCGCTGGGAAATGTAGTTCGGGGCGGGGGAGGAGAAGGCGAATTCTCGGAAAGGACGCGGAAGGAGAGAGCCACGGTTTGCCGCAGAGGCACAAAGCCAAGGGGTTCCGTTCCTTTTCCTGTGCTCGGCTATAAACGCAGACTTCGAAAGACACATTTAACACAGAAGCAGTAACCTCCTTCTTACTCTCCTCCTTCCTCGTGGTTGGTAAAGAGGACAGAAAGTGAGCAGATAGTTAAATCAGACAGGAGCGAACATTATCTTATAAAAAGAAAAAAACTGGTTGAAAAAAACAATGTTCATGATCTTTAAGCCTAAAGCAGAATTAGAAAAACATACAGTGTCATTAATGTTCCACTGTTACATAAGAGCTGTTGTCGAAGAACGCGAATTCTGGTTCCACCACTCTGGTTTGACCTTGGATAAGTCAAAACCTGCCTCCCCCCTATAAAATGGGAACTTTAATATCCACCGTATAGAGCTGTTGTGATCATCCGATTGGAGCACTTAGTATATTTCCTGGTATATGGGGAATGCAGTAAATGAGTACAGTGACAACCTACAGCAGTCAGCTCACGTGAGAGGTAAAGGGTATATTAGCGGTAATAAAACTGTACATATATTTGCCCCAAACAGAAGACGCATTTAGGAAAGTGAGTAAGTGAGCTAGGCTCAAACACTGAGCCCACAAAGTATAGATATTTTAAGAGTTGACCGTTAAATAGATCTTGGTGATCAGGTGGTCTAGACCTCATTCAACAGACAAGACAGGGGTCCAGAGAATTCAGGTGGCATATTGGAGGACCCTTAGCTGGGCAGACAAAGCCAAGACTATAACTCAACTTTTCTGTAAGAGTTCAAAGTAACCAAATGATGAGGAAGGAAATCTACTACTGTGAAAACATAGGCTTAATGGTCCATTTGGCTTCCCTGGTGCCTCACACTGTAAAGGATCTGCCTGCAATGCAGATGACCAGGGTTCAATCCATGGGTGGGGAAGATCCCCTGGAGAAGGAAATGGCTACCCGCTTCAGTATTCTTGCCTGAAGAATTTCATGGACAGGAACTGGGAGGGCTACAGTCCAAGGGGTCTCCAAGAGCCAGACATGACTATGCAGCCACACACACACTTAATTTTAAATCTATCACTTAGTAGCTATGTAGCCTTGGGAAAGTTAGCAGTCTCCTGAGTTTCAGTTTCCTCATCGGCAAATAGAATGAGTATTAACCTCAACAGGATGGTGGTTCTGATTAAAGCATTTATATATATAGTTCATAATAACTGCTTAGAAAGCTGCTAATAGCATCCAGTTATCAGATACAAATAATTAACTGTAAGACTGTTAAACCATCTCTACCACCAAACTGCATGACTCCAATCACTGTATAAATCATATAAGTCAAAATGTGAAGCCAAACCTACAGTACCTTGAAATTTGTAGTACCTTCCAGCACCTAAGGAACTATGCTATATCAAGCATAGGTTTACAGAACAAATGGCATCTCTAAAACCACCAAGACTATAAAAATTTCCCAAATATGATGGACAAAATTAATCTACCTCCTTTTTGTGCTTCAGTGTCTTCCCCCTAAAGCACTCTCTTCCCCCTAAATCTCTTCCTCCTATAGCACTTCGTCTTTCTTCAATACAATTGTTTGTCTTTAAGATTCTTAGCTAGGAATGTGACAAGCAGAGTAAAGTAATTCATAATCAGCTAACTTCCAGGACAGATGTGTTCAGTTCAGTTGCTCAGTCGGGTCCAACTCTTTGCAACCCTATGGACTGCAGCACGCCTGCCCTCCTGTCCATCACCAACTCCTGGAGTTTACTCAAATTCTTGTCCATTGAGTCTGTGATGCCATCCAACCATCTCATCCTCTGCCGTCCCCTTCTCCTCCTGCCTTCAATCGTTCCCAGCATCAGGGTCATTTCATATGAGTCAGTTCTTCGCATCAGGTAGCCAAAGTATTGAAGTTTCAGCTTAAACATCAGTCCTTCCAATGAAAGATACGTAACTGAATCTTTAATTGCACTACACATATAAAAGATTGAATGCAGCCACATCCCATTTACCCTTCTCACCCTACCAAACTCAAGATTTCTAGTTCAGGAGATTGGCTGGGACTCACCAATCATTCCTTTGTTCGCGGCTTGTTATTTGGTGTATGGGACAGCACTTCTGGGTTTTCCCAAATGGTGAAGTGGTAAAGAATCTGCCTGCTAATGCAGGAGACACAAGAGACATGGGTTTGATCCCTCAGTTGGGAAGATCCCCTGAAGTAGGAAATGGCAACTCGCTCCAGTATTCTTGCCTGGAAAATTCCATAGGCAGAGGAACCTGGCAGGCTACAGTTCACCAGATCCCAAAGAGTCAGACATGACTGAGCGAACACACACACATGTGCACACAGCATTCCTATCCCAGCTCTGAAAGGAAAGGACATGCAAAGAATGGGGATAAATTCAGATAAAACTTCAGGATATAAGATTAGCAGGATTTAGGGAGATAAATCCACATTTCTCTTTAGCCTTGATCTCAATTGTTTACCTCATTTTATGATAATTTTTTGAAGTTAAGCAAATGTGAGGGAACAATAATGCATTAGTCCCAGATTCAGGTAACTGAGTTATTGGCAACTTTTCCAAGCTTGAGAAGGAATAAGAAACAAAAAGAAATCTGCATTTTAAACATCCCACTGCCTGATTTTACCCTGAAATAGTATCAGCCTCAACTATGGGATGAAATAATTTCTTACACGTAATTTGAGATTCTAAACTAACATTGTTTCTGTGCTGAAATTCAGTTTGGAGTCACAAATCAACAAATCTAGAATTCTTCACATATTTTTGGTACAGAAGTCATTGTTCAGTTAGGAATTACTAGAAGTAGAATGAGTTATAACAAATTATTCTGATTATGAAACAAAAACTGCCCACCTTCAAACATACAAATAATTACTGAACATTTCTCTAAGAGATACTATATGTAAATTGGGGAAAATATCAAATGTCATGGACTAATAATAGGGATTCCTGATTTCCTTCTAGCTATATTAGGTGTTAAGTTTAGGGGGAAAGGAATAATTATTATTTCATATTTTCAATTAAGCAATTTCTAGAAATGATAAAATTTAATCTCTATAAAACCTATGATATTCTGTAGTTCACAGAATTGGAAGCTATCACTTGTAGATTTTCTGTTTTAAAGTAGCTATCTTCTGGGCTTCCCTTGTAGCTCAGTTGGTAAAGTAGCTATCTTCTTTAATCATCCTTTATTCATAACTTATATTCTCATCAGTCTTTTGGGCTAAACAAAACTGAAATGGCTCTGAGAAGTGATCTTATGTTTAGGGTTGTTTCACTGGGTGTATTTTAATAGAAACTAATTTCTCCCCTACTAGGTTTTAGACTTCAGGTTTTTTTCCCTCACTGCTATAATCTGAACACATAGAACAGTGTTGACACATACCAGCAACTCTACATATACTATGGCTCATTTGCCCAAAATCCGATTACGACCAGTGCCAACTCTTTCCATCTTATTATAATAAACACAATGATGAATACAGCTAAACTACTTTCTTTAACCTTCCCTAGCTTGCATACACTCTTTTTCAGCACACCATAACACATTAATATTTCTCAAATTCATTCATTTACTCATGATAAAGCATTCACGAACATTATGAACAGATCCCTATGAAAAAGTTATGCAGGAATTATTATCCTTTTACCTTTGCCAGCACTCTGTTTTTTTGTAGCCAATTTAGGAACCTACCTGCTATTTAAGTTTGGGGTTTTTTTTTTAAGATTTTTTTTTTTCCAGTTCAGTGGAGAATTCCACACTTTAGAAATTTCTATCTCTGATGGCCTTCACATTGACTAAAATGTTTAGCTCCTAGTACTGTCTTATTGCATAATGAGAATAGGTATTTCCCAAGTGTATGATATGATAGCCACTGGAAAGACAAAACTCAAACGACTGGCTTAGGATCGTCTGGAAATTACAGGATTCCCATCACGGCATGGGGATATGAGGATATATTGAAGGAAGGGAGTGAAGAGCACATCAACAGGGGCATTTGATTGGATAGGGCATTGTACAACAGACCTCCAAATCACAAAGAGAAGCCACGTTAGGAATATCAGTAGAATTCAATGTGTTTGTTTCTATGAAGGATAAAGGGGGGGAAAAAAGTAACTGCTATTCATATTCAGATCAAGTGGCAGAAACTGAAACAAAACACAGAAGGATAGGAATTCCTTCTCAATCAGTTGAAAACAAAAATTAGAACTTTACTTCTCTTAAATCTGGATCCAGTTTTTTTCAGCTAAAACAGATGGTGTATTGGAAGAAATCTTAATTTATGACAAGCCTATTACTACAAGGGTCCCTCTCCCCCAAGAAACGTCTTTATTTTTCCTCATAGAATATGGTATCCGTCCGCCAATTATAAATTTGCAAATAGATTGCTGACCTTTCTTTAGAGATAAGAAATATCCACCAATTATAAATGAAATAAAATTTGGTCTACATCCAACAAGGATTTAAAACAAATAACAAACAAAAAAAAAACATCATTTCTATCTTCTTCAAATGGCAAGAAAATTCTAGCCAAAGGAGTATTTAGAAATGACAATTACAAGAAGTTAGAAAGGTGTGTGTTTAGCTTACCTACACAAAATGTGATATTTGCTATGACATGTACTGAAGCAATTTATTGAGAGTAATTTTAGATCTATCTCTATGATATTCCACAGATATTTCTATGTGATAATTATTACCAAGCATTTTATTAGATAGAAAAATAAGGTTAAACTAGTGGGGATTTTTTTCCAAATGTATTATAATGATTATAATGAACTTCAATCTCAGAGGGAGAAACTCGAAAAAGGGGTTGGAATTCTACAAAGGTATTGGAGTTTCTGTTTGTATCTTAGGGACAGAGAGGTCACAGCATCAGGAAGATATTTAAGGATGTACATTATTATACTCTCATTAACTTACTGTGTTCTCTGGCTTTTGGGAATAAAGTAATACTTAAGACTAAAAGAATTAACTAATATAATCAAATTTTGATTAACTATCTATATCACTTAATTCCAACATGCCATTTAAGATATTTTCTTCTTTCTGACTGCATATGTCAATGTATAGTAGTCTTTAACATATACGTGTTTATGTATCTTCCATTAAAGTTGAAGCCACATTTTATATTCATCAATACTAAATGGAAATCCATTTTTACTGAATGAAATAACCAAACTCAGGAAGACCAGTCCTATCCTAATATTTAAGACAGTTAATGAATCAACCAAGATTAAACATACATTGACCTATAGGCAAAAAGTAAACTAGAACAAACAACTGAGATCAAGGCTGAAGGAGGATATCAATATGTACAAACAATTTATCAACACAATCTAAACATTAACACGTATTAAGACCTAAAACATCCCACTCCAATATTCTGCAAAGAGTTGCGCAGAACTAAGCATGTACGCACTATGTGTTCATTTTGAATCTGAGCATTTAGTATATATGTCCGTGTACAAAACATTAAAACAACCTCTGTCCATGTAGTACATTATCCTTTATCATCTTAATGAATTCCCTTAAAATTTACTGTATTGTGCTCTTTTAACTGCTGGTACGTAACACGAATAATTTACCCCCAAATTCTACATTCTAAATTCTAAACACCTGCTACTGAATTCATCCAATACAATAAATCTAATGGCTTACTTTAAGTTTTTAAATATAATTCCTTCGTTACATTAGAAAACTGGATTCATTATTAAGGTTGCAATCCATGTAAAACTTAACGTTTGTGAAATTCAATTTGCTTACACTGAGACCAAACTTTTTTATTTTTCAAAAGCATTTGTAGAGGATGCTGGAATTTAATAGATTTATTAAGACCACTTTTCAAGAACAGTCTACTAATTATTGTGTTAACAACCCTACTATACACGTCACCCCGGAAAGGCACAACCTACCCATTTTAAGGGTGTCTCTGGCTACTCAGGGGCTAACAACACCATTCCTTGGGAGCTTGTTAGAATAAAGGATCATCCCAGGCCTGCTTAATCAGAATCTGCCTTTCAACAAGGTCACCAGGTGATTCGTATGCACAGAACATCTGAGAAGCAGCACTGTTTTAAGAATTAACCATGCTGCAGAAGTCATAAAGCCCATCTGAAATGTTAGCAGTCTGAAACTAAACATTAGATATAAATATACTTGAGCACTTTAAAGGGCACCTTGCTAATTCCCAACTATCCTTCTTCATTTGTACAAATTTTCTTTTAGAATTAATTCATGAAAAAACAAAAGACATGGACAGAAGTAAACCATCTTAAAATTCAAGAAGCTGTGAGCAAAGAGAAATTCTGAAAAATATCAGACTACTTCCTCAGAATTGCTGTGGCGTTTCTCTTTTCCAGGCACTCACAAAACTAATTTTAAGGTAGGAACTCTAAGAGGGAATATTCTTGGTACTAGGTAAGTGTCTAATATCTAAAATGCTGTATAAAAAGTCAAGCAACGGGGAGTAAAATCTTTATAGATGTCACTTTCCTAAACTGTCGGGACAGAAATGATGGCAGCTTTCTGCTTAACAAATCATAAAAGCAATTAAATAATTACCTACTAATAGTCTGCTCTCTTACATAGGTGCTCTGAAGTCAAAACGAAATTCAGATACAGTTTTTTCTCCAAAAATTACTTCTGGGGAAAAAAAAAACTAATAGTGGATTTTTAGACTAAATATTCCTTCCCTGACATTAGTCATCAAAAGTATTCTTTCCACAACAAAGCTACAGCTCTTAACTCTCACAACAGAGAAGGCCTAAAAAGTTGTGAAATATAAGAAATGAAAAATCGTTTTTTAAAGGGCTCACACACATCTCCCCTCCTACAGGCTAAACATAAATACATTTGTTCATAAGAACACTTACACATCAAAACACAAAGATAATGGAGTCAACCAAAGTTTCTGCGAAGAGCAGGCTAAGGAATCCCTGCTTGTCATTAGTCTCCAGCCAGCTATTTAAGTAAGAGTTGATGAACCAGCAGCTTGAAGCACATGTTGATTTTTTTCCCCTTCTTATTTAACATTTGGTACATTTCATCATTACCACAAGGTGGGCAGAAATGAAATTAAGCATTTTAAATTTTTATTAGCAGCTTTTTTCCAAAGGAAGCTAGACTATTAGCTGAAATGAAATTCTGGATTTAGTACATTCTTATTGTCTATAATACTACCATAAGTAGCAGAGCTGGTTCAACTGACCAAACATAGTGGTTAACAAGATGATTTTAAATCCAGTACCTATAACCCGCGGCCTGTCTTCAACGTATCTTACCTTGTTTGGGTCCATTATAAGGACAACAGGATACCATGAGTCAGCACAAATGTGGTTCTTCAAAACCAAAAATCAAAAAGAACTCATCCAACATTCTCCAAAGCAAACACGAGCGGAGTTATACTAGTCTATATACAATATTAAATCGGCAGTATTGCCAAGCAAACAGAAGGCAACTTTGCAGCCATGGAGCAAAGCTGGTTAAACAGACCCACCTCTGGTTTGGAAAAGGTAAGGCCTACGAAGGTCTGGGTCCAGAATTAGAACATCAAAGCACACCCAAAGTCTCCACAGAGGCTCTCACCAAGCCAATGCACCGCTTCTACCAGCCATGGTGAGATCCAAGCCACAACTTGACACTTTAGCGCTTTTTCACTTGCCTGGTCCTCACATCTTACCCTTTCTCTGAGTCAGCACGTAACTCCTAAGCACTCAGTATTAGAAGCACCTGCTTTTAGGTTCATGGCTTTCTGCTGAGGGGCTGGGATCACTGCGTGGTCTTAGCTTTCTGCCTCTAATGTGAGACTATAACCCCCTTTTCTTCCTGATTAGGTAATGCCATGCTGAACGGCACTTACTCTGTAAACAGGTAGAGAGGACACAAATCTACAAAAGGCCACTCGGAGCAGACGGTTGGGAAGGAAAAGCCATTTTTCTGTTTCCCTGCTGGCCCTTGGACACAGGCCTCTCCTTTCTCATTATCTGGGCCTCACCTTTGCTATACTTCCTCAGATAACAGCTTCTTTTTCTCAAGGCTTGCTTTGAGTTTACAAACAGACTTTCCCCCTTCCTTTGCTCTATCATTAACTTTGAAACAGCATTTGTAGAAAAGTCTAAAAGACCAAGATGGACAAAAGATACAATAGTTCTTAAAAGCTTTCTAAGTTGAAGCTAAGGAAAACTACAGTGGCCAGTTCTACATCAGGTTGAAACAAGCCAAGTCAGATCCTTTGTTTAGATTTTTTTTTCAGCAACTTTCACTGACAACTTCCTACCTGTGCCAGCAATATAGAAAAAGAAAGGGGGAAATGTTTAAGGGGTGATGTAAGAGAGCAGAAGGGAGGGCTGAAGAGAGAAAGGGGAGAGCAAATTGTGAATTCTGATAGTCACGACAAGCAATTTCTGAAAACTCGCAGTCTAAAGTTCTGCTAGGTCTGAGGCTGACCTGAACTCACCTTTGGCGGATTGACCCTCTTCAAATCAGTCTTCTGAATATACATCGACTCCTCATTGACCCAAATTCAAAAGCTATAAAATAAATGAAGGAGAGATGAGGGGTACCTTGCAAGAATGGTGCTTCGGACGTGCAGAGGATCACTTACTAGTGTCGTAAATAATGAAGGACTGATCAATAATACATTAGAAAGAAAAGACCCTCCGTATTGCCACATCATGGTGTCCTGAGTTCCGTATCCAGAGTACCAGGTGCAAATTGGCTACATGTTTAGTAGAAGGCTGAATGCATATTCACAGAGGTTTTGCAGTTTCATTATTTCCCTCAACCACTTTTATATGATGGAATTTTTGCCGGTGTATTTCAAAAATACTTTACAATCTGTAAAAATAATTTATTATTGTTAAAACACCTCTAATCTCCCCTTTCTTTTTGTTTATGTCCCCGGTGGCTCAGACAGGAAAGAATCCACCTGCAATGCGGGAGACCTGGGTTCCATCCCTCCGTTAGGAAGTTCCCCTGGAGGAGGGCATGGCAACCCACTCCAGTATTCTTTCCTGGAGAATCCCATGGACTGAGGAGCCTGGTGGGCTACAGTCCATGGGGACACAAAGAGTCGGACTCACTGAGCAACTAAGTAAGCACACATTTTTTTTTATCTTTTTAAAAAATTAATTAATTAGAGGCTAATTACTTTACAGTATTGTGGCGGTGGTTTTTGCCATCCATTGACATGAATCAGCCACGGGTGTACACGTGTCCCCCATCCTGAGCCCCCCTCCCTCCTCCCTCCCATCCACCCCTCAGGGCTGTCCCAGTGTACCCGCTTTGAGTGCCCTGTTTCATGTGTTGAACTTGGGCTGGTCATCTGTTTCACATATGGTAATATACATGTTTCAATGCTATTCTCTCCAATCATCCCACCCTCGCCTTCTCCCACAGAGTCCAAAAGTCTGTTCTTTATATCTGTAAGCACAAATTTTTTGGCTTGTAGAATCTTAGTTCCTTGACCGGGGATCCAAGTAGGGGCCCCCAGGGATCAAACTGGGAAGTGCAGAGTGCCAACCACTGAAGCGCCCCCCCTCCCTTTCTTTTTCTTTTTCATTTATTTTTATTAGTAGGAGGCTAATTACTTTACAATATTGTAGTGGTTTTTGTCATACATTGACATGAATCAGCCATGGATTTACATGTATTCCACATCCCAATCCCACCTCCCACCTCCCTCTCTACCCGATCCCTCTGGGTCTTCCCAGTGCACCAGCCCCGAGCACTTGTCTCATGCATCCAGCCTGGGCTGGTGATCTGTTTCACCCTAGATAATATACATGTTTCGATGCTGTTCTCTCGAAACATCCCACCCTCGCCTTCTCCCACAGAGTCCAAAAGTCTGTTCTGTACATCTGTGTCTCTTTTTCTGTTTTGCATATAGGGTTATCGTTACCATCTTTCTAAATTCCATATATATGTGTTAGTATACTGTAATGGTCTTTAACTTTCTGGCTTACTTCACTCTGTATAATGGGCTCCAGTTTCATCCATCTCATTAGAACTGATTCAGATGAATTCTTTTTAACGGCTGAGTAATATTCCATGGTGTATATGGACCACGGCTTCCCTATCCGTTCGCCTGCTGATCCTCCCTTTCTTTGTAAACACAGCTACTGTACTATGTGCTGTGTCAGAGGTAAACAGAAAGAAAAAATCACTTTTATGTAATCAGATGAAGATAGTACTTTCCCTCAGGGATTATACCAAAATAGGGACTGTGAATGACAAGAGAAGAGTATAGCCTTTAAAACCAGACTTTCAGAATACCATGTGACAAATATTTACTATATTCTGAGCCACATGTTCTGCAGATAGAAACATGATGGTGATATAGGTCCTGCCATTTACAGACAAGTAGAAATGGCTATACTTTTACTTTATTTTTAAGGGTTTTGAATAAATACTTATGCAGATAAGTTTCCCTTTGGAAATTTGTATTGCATAAATGGCCATAAGTTTACATTGTTTATTTTAAACAGTTTTTAGTCAGGAAAAAAAGCTACACTTAAACCAGTGTTGGATGGCATCATCAACTCAATGGACATGAGTTTGAGCAAGCTCTGGGAGTTGGTGATGGACAGGGAGGCCTGGTGTGCTGCAGTCCATGGGGTCACAAAGAGTCGGACACGACTGAGCGACTGAACAACAAAACTAACATTGTCCTCACTCCCTGGGCTTGGTGGAATTGTGATCAGGACGCTGAACTAGGGAATGTGTTAAGAGTGCTATTCATTTATTTATTGTTAAAATTAACCATTTTATGTATTTATGGCTGCTCAGCTTCTGGGATCTTAGTTCCCATACCAGGGATGGAACCTAGCCCCGCTCCAGTGGAAGCACAAATTCCTAACCATTGGGCCACCAGGGAATTCCCCTATTCCTTTATTTAGATGTAGATAAATTCTTTAGTATAACAGACAAGGGTAAAAGAAAATACTATAAAATGTAAACTGTAGACAGATAATGAGGTTGCAATGGGACAAACTGTGTGCCCGAATAATTGCCATATCCAAGTAGGATATTCCAGAGGGGAGGCAGAGACCAAGGAATGTGATTTAAAGTTTCCGACGCTCTTACTTAGATTTCCCTGGTGGCTCAGTGGTAAAGAATCCACCTGCCAATGAAGGAGACGTGAGTTCAATCCCTGGGTCAGGAAGATCCCCTGGAGAAGGAAATGGCAACCCACTCCAGCATTCTTGCCTGGGGAATCCCATGGACAGAGAGCCTGTCGGACTACCGTCCATAGGGTTGCAAAGAGTCAGATACCACTTAGCGACTAAATAGCAACACACTCTTACTTACTAACTAAGCACATGAGATAATAGCACTGAGATGAATCCAGCGCCATGCACCTCACTGCGTGCTTTACGTCTGGTAGGGAGTCAGCTAAAAGAGGAGGGTTAAAGTACTTCAGTCAAAGTCATGTACTTGGTAGTTGACAAGATGGGCTCTGAACTCAGGTCCGACTGATCTCAAAGCCTACATTCCTTTCTTTAATCCAGGCAGCATTCTAGAACTTCCCACTGCCAATGGGCAGGTGCAGGGAGTGAAGCCTGAGATGTTTACGGAAGCTGCTCAGCCCACTGACATTCCTGCCTCTTCTCACCAAGGTTTGTCCAGCTGCTGCTTCTCAGCCAGGGCCTTGGCAGGGCTCCTGGAGTGAAGTGAGAGCTCGGCTAACCAGCTCAGGGGGACAGTGGCAGATGTCTTAGTGGGCCCCCTCACCTGTGAGTTCCCTTCTTTGTAGGGTTGCCAGACAACCTAGACGATGCCCAGATAAACATGCATTTTAGAACAGCAATGAATAATTTTTTTTAGTATAAGAATGTCCCAGTCATGCAACTATTGCATGAGACAACTTCTTTGCTAAATCTGGCCACTCTGCTTTTTGACCCTATTTGAAAGTCTTGAGTTAGAATTAGAGAGAGTTGCATGCATGCTGAAGCGACTTACAACTCTACTTACAACTCTGAAGATTACAACAGGTGATCTTCAGCTTAGAATTCTGGTCTATGGACCAGAATTGTAGGAAACTCTACAACACATCATACCTGCCCAATACCTACCCAGGCTGTTCAGTGGATTATTATGGGATGCTGCTATTATTCATGTGATTAGCTTCTGGTGCGGCAGATACGTCTTGACATGAGCGTGTCCATGACTCAGGTATTCAAGGCATGTATTTATAAATAGGAATAAACAGGAATTTTCCTATTTCTTTAACTCAACAGGATTCTGTTCCAAAACCGCATTTTTTTAGAGGTAGCACAAACATAAACTCTCAAGTCAGGTCTCAACACACTGCCTTTTCCCAGAGTTGCTTCTAGGGTGCATGTCCTGCTGTAGGGGCGGGGCACCTGCTTCTTGATGTCCTCTGGCCCTGCAAATTGTTGCCAAGGCACCTTGCCTTCCTGGCCTTCTGCCCCCTTTGCTCTCCTTCCTACTCGGTACAGGGTCACCCATCCCTCTCCAGGGTCTCCTTGCACCCCAGGGCATCTGCTTTGGGGAGTGAAACCTGATGCTTTTTGCCATCAAATCCTACTATCTCAGGTTTTGCCTTCTCCCCAGGGATCTTCCCCTAGGGAAGGGCACATCTTTTCTCTGGAGGACTCCAGGCATTCGTGTCCTCGTCTCCCTTCCACCCTCTGAATAGTCTCTGCCTATACCATCTTTTTCTGGGCATGACCCATCCCTCCAGCTCTCAATATTTTTCCTGCATATTCGATTCCCCAAGGATCTTAGGTTTTTGGAAGACTTGGAAGGTCATTCCTTTTCACCCTTACTTATTACCACCACCACACCAACAATGAATACAAAAGATTTTGCTTGGAAGGGAGAGAGAGGATAAGGCTAGAACAGAAGGAAGTATTTTAACCAACTGACTTTAAACATCCTCAGGCCCTATTCCTCCTTTTTTTCCCCCTCTAAATCAGATATTAAGAATTAAGTCCTGATTTGTTTGGATACAAACTTTGCTTTTCCACGGAGTCCCCAAATATGGCATCAGTATCAGATGGGAAGCATTTAAAACATGGACTGTCAGGATCCCACCCAGATGCATAGCATCTCTAGGGTTGAATCTAGGAAGGTGTATTTTTAAAAACTCTGGACATTTTTCTTACATGCTCAGTTACTCTTGTCCACTGGCGGGCTTCTGGGAACAACTCCCCTTTCTTTCCCACATCTTCTGCCTTCTTTCCTTTTCTTTCTTATCCCTGGTGTGGCAACTTCCAGTTAAAGGTTCCTTGCATAAAACCAAGATCTAGTGTGGAGTTCTGTACCCATCTTTCAAAGAGAAGACAATCTTTCAAAGAGAAGAGGGTAAGAGGATGTTCAAGAGTCTTATCTCCTCTTATTTATCTCTTATCCCAGTTTCCTCATCCTTCAGTGTCCTGTCCATGTTCCAAGAAGGGAATCTTAGTCTAGCCCACCAAACAGGACCATCCAACATCATGTTTCCATCCTATCTCAAATGCAAAACTGATATGGGCAGAATAAAGGGGGAAAGTAGATGATTAGTTAATCCCACTAGGGGATTGTAGGTAGAAAAAACATGGGAGACCCCTGTAATTAATAATTACTCAAGAGAGCAGTTTTGCTTAACCACAAAACCAAGCAGGCTTGCCTAGCAACAAAACCATGCAATGGAAGCACAAGACTTGCCCCCAAACAATAAAACACTGGTGACATGAGACCCACAACTTCCCAGTGAGCTCAGTAAGTTAATGACCCCTAGGATATAGTGTCTAGGGATGTTGTGTGCTGTTGTTTAGTCGCTAAGTGGTGTCTGACTCTTTTGCAACCCCATGCTGAATAGGCTTCCAGACTCCTCTGTGCATGGGATTTCCCAGGCAAGAATACTGGGGTGGGTTGCCATTTCCTTCTCCAGGGAATCTTCCTAACAAGAAAACTCCCCTGCTCAACCTGGAGGAGGAACTGGTGATGGAAGCATGATATCTACTCAAGAAAAAGAAGGAAGTTCTTCTCCCCTTCCCCACATTTTTTATTGTACAACTGTAGCCCAGTAAATTCTTGGGACACAGCATTTCTCGCCCACCCACTTGTCAGCCTCACAAGCATCCTATTCTAATAAATCACTTCTTATCTACTGCTCTGCTCTTGTTGAATTCTCCTCTGTGCTGAGACATAAAGGACTGTGGTACCAGAGCTCTTTGGAGCCCGGTTTCAAACCTATTTCCCAGAGACCTAGATGCTGCTTGGTTCTTAGGAAGAATCATCAGCAGATCTAAGCATTTCAGTTTTTCACAGCTTGGGGATACTTCCAGAAGAAAGGCTTATATGATTAAGATGTATTCCCAACATACGTAAATTACAAAGGAAGGTTCTTTAAAAAATTGCTTGTATTGATTTGTTTAAATTATTGTTAAACAACCTCAATTTATTTGGAGAGACCAGCTCACCTTTCTAAAAAGTGAATATGGCCAGGTAGGATGTGTCAGGCTGGCAATATCATTGGCCTATTTTTTTCTACAATGAGGTTAGGAGTACTGAGCTAAGCTGGGGCTCTTATAGGGTTACATCCTAGGGAGTGATAATAGACACACTAACTGAAAATCATTCACAAGTAATGACTGGAAGCACTCACTCCCTGGGATGGTTGATATTTGTAAGAGTCAGCTATGCTTATTGACTTGACTCAACAAAAAGTCATGTACTGTTACTCTGACATCAGAATACCATTCCACATTAAATAACAGGGCAAAGGTTCTGAAAAATGAGGAGGGTGGGAAGACTGAGCCGAAGCGGAGACGTGAATGTAGTCTAGGCAGATACCCACGATTCCTTCTTCTTAGGAAAGTAAATTTACACTGCCTATCTCATCCCAGGTTTAAATTATTGAGAAATGTATCCTTCCCTTTAACGTTGATTAAGCAGAGCCTTCCCTGGTGGCCCAGGGGCTCAGACTCCACGCTCCCAAGGAATGGGGCCCAGATTCAAACACTGATCTGGGAACTAGACCCCACATGTCACATCTAAGACCTGGCACAGCCAAAAAAATAAATTAATTAATTAAAATAAATAAAAAAAGATTAAGAAATGATGGAAAAACACAACTATTGTATGATTTCAGTTATAAGTGGAATCTAAAAAATAAGTGAAGGTAACAAAATAGAAACAGAGTTATGTATAATAGAGAACAGTCAGTGGTCTCTGGAGGGGAGGGAGGAGGGGGGAATAAAAAAATAGGACAAGGAGATTAAGAGGGACAAACTTCCAGTTGCAAAATAAGTGTGTCCTTGGTGTGAAATGTACAGTATGGGGAATACGGTCATTCCCCAGAGGATTAAATGGTTAGATAGCATCACCAACTCAATGGAGATGAATTTGAGTGAACTCCTAAAGACAGTGGAGGACAGAGGAGCCTGGCATGCTACAGTCTACGGGGCTGTGAAGAGTCAGACACGAATTAGTGATGGAACAACAACATGTTTGTATGGTGACATATTGTAACCAGAGTTGTGGTGGTGAACATTTTGAAATATCTAGAAAAAAATCACTGTGTTGTGTAACAGGAAATAACATAGTGTTGTAGGTCAATTATACTTCAAAAACAAATACATATACAAACTCAAAGGGATCCGATTTATGGTTACTAGAGGTGGGGATAGGAGTAAGGGGAGAGGGGGAATTGGATGCATGTGGTCAAAAGATACCCCAAACTTCCAGTTACAAGATACATAAGGCCTAGGGATATAATGTACAACATGATATTTATAGATAACACTGCAGATGGCGCTAGTGGTAAAGAACCACCCCCTGCCATTTCAGGTTAGACATAAGAGATGCTCGAGCATCCCTCGGTTGGGAAGATCCCCTGGAGGAGGGCACAGCAACCCACTCTAGTAATTCTTGCCTGGAAAATCCCATGGACAGAAAAGCCTGGTGGGCTTCAGTCCATGAGGTCGCACAGAATTGGACACAACTGAAGTGACTTAGCACACATGTTATATAAGACAGTTGTTAAGAGGGTAAATCCTAAGAGTTGTCATCAGACACACACACACAGTTTTTTCTGTTTCTTAACTTTTGTATCTATATGAGATGATGGATGTTCCCTAAACTTTCTGTGATAATCCTGTCATGATTTTAGTCAAATCATGGTGTACACTTTAAATTTACACAGTGTCATGTATCAATCACATCTTGATAAAATTGGAAGAAAAAAAGTCAATTAAGCAGCAGTATCTGTTCAAAGCTGATTGACCAGGAAATATTATAACAGATACCAACTGTCTACGGAGCACGCTGCTAGATGCTGTAAATAAAGGAAGCTAGCTTTCCTGCACAGAGTATCCAATTCTTTCCTAAAAGGTCAACACAGACATGGAATTAGGAACCAAAGAAATCAGACTTCACAGGTTGAAACCAACCATCAAGTTTTGCTTAAGCCAGTCGCACGAGTGGACTTTCTTCAGCTTTGTAAGTGTCCATTGTATTGGGGCTTTATTGTTTACAGAAATGAAGACCCATGCTTCCTGAGGGGTGGAGAGTGGCCCTGGCTGGTGACAGCTGTTATCTCTAGTGGGAGTTGGGAGGAAGAGGGCCACTTGCTGCTCCTTGATGAGCTCTGGACCTGCTCTGGGGATTTGGCCTGGATGGACCTAATCCCCAGGGAGACTTCATCAGCAAGTCTTGCCAACAAGTGCACTCTTGACCAAAAACTGACTTTCTCTCGATACTTGTGTTATGTATTTATGCTTTAGATAAAAACTTTGCTCTCTGTGATGCTTGTCAGATTTTGAAGCATTTTTTCCATTCTGTTATTTATTCATATAATATGTTTTTATTGAGATATTCTTGTGTTTCATTATAGGAAACTGAGATCCACAGTGGTTAGGCTATATACTTGAGGTCACAACTTTGTGACTTAGTTAACAGGTTGGATATCTCCTGATTCAAATTCCAGTGAGTTTTACACTATTTGGGACATGTTCTTTGTTTTCATTGAGTAATTTAAAAAATCTTTCTATTCCTTTTTTATAAAGTTTATTTGATTGGAGAATAATTACTTTGCAGTATTGTGATGGTTTTGGCCATATACCAATATGATTTGAGAGAATAGCACTGAAACATATACATTACTGTTTCTTCTTAACGTTCATCTCTTATTTCTCATCAGTGCAACAAAGGATTGACAGAACTGGTAAGTTTAATACTTGTGCAGCCCATTAGGGGTGCAGAGTCAGACGTGACTGGGCGACTGAAAGAACGAACAAATATTGTGATTATGGATTTAGTTAGATTTGCTCTTACCATCTTGTTAATTAGCTACCCTGTTTTTTTTCTATGTTGCCTTTCCCTTCCTTTTTGCCTATTAATGGATTAATGGCTTTGTTGTCTCTGCCTTTCCTCCCAGCTGTTGGTTGGAAAGCTGTAACATTTCCTTCCTTCCATTTTAACACAAATCATTTGAAATCGATCAGTCTTTCCTCTTCCAGGACATATAAGCACTACAGAACGCTTTCACTCTAATCACACCTCTCAACTGTTGACAATATTTTTATCCCACATCATTTTCACACTTCCACACAAGTTTTGTTCTGTTGTGCTTTTTTTTTTTCCTTTTGCTTGTTTTTCAGCCGCAGGATGCAGCTCGTGGGATCTTGGTTCCCTGACCAGGGATCAGACCTGGGCCTCCTACAGGGGAAGCAGTAGTCCTAACCACTGGACTACCCAGGGAATTCCTTGTTGATGCTTCTTTGGATTTAACCATATATCAGCCAGTTTCTTTGCTCATCACTTTCTTGGCTTTTATTCCTTCTTTCCGGGTTTAATTTTCTTCTTCTTGAAGTACTTCCTTTAAGCGACTTTCAGTGGGATTGTCCATAGGTGGTAAATTCTGTGTCTCAGCCTAAAATGTTATTATTTGCCCTTGTTCTTGAATTATTAACAAACCAGAAACTGAAGTACAGATTGACTTTCTCTCAGAATTTTGAAGCTATTCCACTGCTCTCTTCATGGAAAAGCATGAGTCTTAGAGATCCAGTTAAGCATGGTTCAGATAGTTAAATTCAGCACAGGGATCCTGGAGCAAGGGGATGACCAGTGAGCAGTAGACCTGAAAATGTGCTTGGGGTCAGGTCAGACAGGATTAACGTAAATCCACAGAAAGATCTGGCCTTTTTTTTTGGGGGGGGGGGCGGTTGCCCCCCACTGAGAATATAACTCACCCCTTGAAGTGAAGTATTAGTCATTCAGTCATGTCTGACTCTTTGCAACCCCATGGACTGTAGCCTGCCAGGCTCCTCTGCCCATGGAATTCTCCAGACAAGAATACTGGAGTGGTTAGCCATGCGCTCCTCCAGGGGATCTTCCCAACCCAGAGATAGAACCCCGGTCTCCTGCACTCCAAGAGGATTCTTTACCATCTGAGCCACCAGGAAGTCCAGAGCTGGACTTTGACATCAAACAGACATCAGGTCTGAAGCTGCCATTCACTTGCTGTCTGACCTTGAGTGATTTTAAACTAGAATAAGCTTGATTATTTCGAGTTTTTTTAAGTTGTTGGTTTTTTATTTTTTGATGAATGATCCAACCTATCCCTTTACAGAATCATCAGGGATGTCCCAACCTTTAGTTAGGACCTCTGTTTCATTTCCTTAGAGACTGGAGATCACCAATGATGGTGGTGCAGACAGCAAAGCCTCTGACTAGGAGGAAGGAGGAACGCCACACCGCCTGTAGTTTTCCCTTTTCCGCTGGAAAGTCAAAAAACTGGGAGTCAAATATATCGGGGCAACCACTATACGGTTCTTCTGGACAGGATTTGGGAACTGACAGCCTGAATATGACCATCTTGCTGGATCTGATGCTCAGCTCCATCATTTTCTGGCCCTTATGATCTTGACAAATCCTTAACCTTAAGACTCTGTTTTTTCATCTACAAAGTAGGGGGTTATGACAGTATCTACCTCACAGGGTTGTTGAAATGACTTCAGGAGATGCTACATACAAAGTCCTTTAGGCTCAGTGATGATGCAGTGGGGATGTTTGTTAATATTAAACACAGGTATCATTTTGCCTACAAATCATGGTGCCCTCTGGTTCTCCACAGTCTGTCAGCTCCATGCCTGCCTTCACAGAGGGGCGGGTAGTTTCCTGAACACAGCGTGGCTTTCAGACCTCACCCAGGTGACAAGTAACCTTGAGAGCCAAGTTTCACTGAACGAGGAAAAGAGTTGTTTTAATTCCAAGAGCCTTCCTTTACGTATTCAAAGCTAGGAGGTCTGAGTATTTCGTTATGAGTCAGAGCGTAGAGAGAATGGTTCTGTGGTATAACGGCGGTTCCTGTGAGACAGGAAGGGGAGGAGAAAGGACACAAATCAACCTCAAAGTGATTTAGAGAATAAATGTGTTTGAAATTAAAAAGAAATGAAAGGGGAGAGAGGAGACAGAGGCAATTAAATGTTGAGAGCACTGTGGGGATGCCTCTTGGTCTGTGAGAAGAAACCCAGTTCGCCAAGCCTTCGGGATAAGACGTTAGGAAAACCATAGAAGTTAGGACGGCAGGAGAGGGAGTTTGAGACTGGTGAGGCTCACACCACACACACACACACACACACACACACACACACACACACACACACACACACACACACACACACACACACACACACACACACACGCAGAGCTAGGGCCAGCAGGAGGCAGCAGAGGGCAACAGATTACAGGCACACACACACACACACACACACACACACACACACACACACACCCACCCACCCACCCACCCACTGGGGCCAGCAGGAGGCAGCAGAGGGCAACAGATCTCACACACACACACACTGGGGCCAGCAGGAGGCAGCAGAGGGCAACAGATCACACACACACACACACACACACACACACACATACTGGGGCCAGCAGGAGGCAGCAGAGGGCAACAGATCACACACACACACACACACACACACACACACACACACAGAGCTAGGGCCAGCAGGAGGCAGCAGAGGGCAACAGATTACAGGCACACACACACACACACACACACACACACACACACACACACACCCACTGGGGCAGCAGGCGGCAAGCAGAGCAGCAACAGATTACAGGGCACCACACAACACACACACACACAGCACACACACCCCACTGGGCCGGCCAGCAGGAGGCAGCAGAGAGGCAAACAGAATTCACCACACACACCACACACACACACAACACACACAATCACACACACTGGGGCCAGCAGGAGGCAGCAAGCGGCAACAGATCAACACACACACACACACACGCCCCTGGGGCCAGCAGAGAGGCCAGCATGAGGCGGCAACAGATCACCACACACATACCACACACAACACACTGGGGCCAGCAGGGACGGCAGCCAGAGGGAACAGATCACACACTACACTCTACACACACACACAGCAACACACACACACACGACACCAACACACAACACAGCCCACTAGGGTGCCAGCAGGAGGCCAGCAAGAGAGGCAACAGACTCACACCACACACACACACCACACACACTTGGGGCAGGGAGGCAGGCAGAGGGCAACAAGATCTACACACACACACACACACTGGGGCCAGCAGGAGGCAGCAGAGGGCAACAGATCACACACACACACACACACACACACACACACACACACACACACACACACACTGGGGCCAGCAGGAGGCAGCAGAGGGCAACAGATTACAGGCGCCTCTCCTGGCTGACTGAACAACTAAAGGTGCTTCTAGACCCATCTGAGGACTAGAAGGCAGGGTGGAAGGCAGGGTCTGGGGACAGAGAGATAGAGAAACAGCCCTAAAGCAGGGTTTGAGCTGACTGAATATTTACCCTACTCTGAGTCGGACACTTCTGAGCGACTGAACTGAACTGAATTTTAAACTGGAGAGGGAAATGGTAAACTACTCATTTTCTTGCCTGAAAAAATCCCATGGACAGAGGAGCCTGGTGGGCTGCAGTTCATGGGGTCACAGAGTCGGATACAACTGAGCAAATTTTAAACAGGAAGAAACCACTCAGCAATCCTTTTCTACATATCTGTACCACTTTTTGTTCACTTACTTTTACTTTTCTAATCTGTTGTTTCTTTAAATGATTGTTAAAAGTCCCTTTATTTGAAAGTTTTTTTTCCCCCTCCAGTCAGTCTCTTTTGGATTTAAAGTTTTATTTTACAAGCTTCAAGAGCCTTAAACCAACCCCTTTGCATATTTCCAAACATTTGGATATGTGTGACATTTTCATAGTAAAATAATCCTACCTTTCTCAGTATCTTCACCAAAGGAAAAAATTCCTAGATTCATAAACTCTTCTTTTGCTGGCAGTTTGATTTCTAAAGCTAATCACTAGTAATTGCTTGCCTTCATAAGTAATGTATTTGAATTTCCCAAGATTCATTTTCTATTTTGAGCAAAGCCATAAAATTTATTCATTGTTCCTCTAATGAAGCAAATCTGAAAAGAATCAAAGGTGAAAATATAACTATAAATAGAAGCATAATTAATAGTTCCTGATCATTTGCCAGGAACTATCTACCAGAAACATTGGTGCAGTATGATTACTGGCTATAATGGACATAGTCAGGTAATTCTAGTATTTTCCCTTTTTATTCCATGTGACCTCATTGTTTATAAATGAGCTGGATTCCTATATTCATTTATAGATTCCAGTTAGCTTCACTTTGGCGCCATGGCCTCAGCCTAATAACTCCGAACAAATTATGGCCGTTTTAAAATATGCCTACAAATTCTTAGACGCTTCTTTTCAAAAGGGAGAGTCTGGGAATTCTCTGGTAGTCCAGTGGTTAGGACTTCATGCTTTCACCGCGGTGGGACACGGGTTCTATCTCTGCTCGGGGAACTAAGATCCCATAAGCCTCACGGTGCAGCCAAAAAAAAAGATGAAAAGACATGAAACAGCCCAGTTCTCTACCCTGGATTCCTGACTCATTTCAAATGAACAGAACACGGTACGATTGACAAAATGTGACATCTGAGGCTCCGTGGCTTGTGTTTGCTCTCCAGAACTGCTCACTGTGGGGGAAGTCAGCCACCACGGGGAAGGACACTCGAAGATCACAGAGAGGCCCGTGTGGGGAGGAAGACCAGCTCACAGGCTGCGTGACTGAATCACCGGAAAAGTGGGTCCTCCCAGCTCCAGTCCAGCCTTCAGATAACTGCGGCTCTGGCTGACTTGTTGACGGCAACCTCATGAGCAGGTAGAGGCAGAACCACCTACAAGTGCCCATGCCTGAATTCCAGACCTGCAGAAATCGTCAGATAATAAATTTGTATTGTTTTAAGCTGCTGAGTTTAAGGGTAATTCATTTTGCATTAGACATTAATGCACTGGCTTTCTCACAAACATACACCACTACATATAGAAGAACTGGGAAAAAAAAAGTTGGTAACTTGGGGTTCTCACACTGTTATTAAGACGGCCTTGGACACAAGTGGTACTGAGGTTAGATCTTAAATCATTCTTGGTGAACTGCTCTCTTCTTGGCTGTTGCTGTGGCTAAGTACTTTAACTCCAGTGTTTCTAAGGAGCTTGGATTACTTGTGGTTAACCATACACTTGGTAAAGATTATGCTGATTCAACAAGTGTAACTAATCAATCACACGAAAGTAGGGCTTTTGGCTCAGATTCATTCTCCAAGGACCTTCAGTCAAAGACAATTATATCTACTCTGCTGTGACAGTTTCCCAAACACATGCTAGATTAAGAAAAGACAAACAATAACAAACCCAAGAATATCCCTATATGATTTGCTTCAGGTACACAAAGTTGTTACAAACACCAATGTTCTCTGGGTTTAAAATGTAAACAGTTACAAGTGTTTTAGATATCATGAAAGGGTCAAGTTGGTTTGTGCTATTCTAATTCTAAACCAAACTGGACTTTCCTCCCCCTTCAAGTTGATCTTCTTCCCCAGACTCCAGTTCTAACTTACCTTTTGTTGTATGTGAAACATTTATTGTTCTATTAATCACCATCTCAATGTCTTCTTCATACATAGGGTCTCACAACGATTTGAGAGTTCCTTTCTCGGAAAGGCCACCTGGCGATGAGATACCCACAGTAATAAGCTCCAAGATGGTGGCCGTGGCCAGCTGGGCTCAAATTCCACAGACTGAGCCATCCTAAGCATCTTCTTGAGCTCCAGTCTAAGAACTGACACAATGATCCGGGCACCCCTCACAAAAGGGAGAATAACTTGTCTTTCCAAAAAATACACAGAGGTGAGTGTATGTCTGAGAACTTCAGGAAGATGAAGACTAAGTTTTATTTCAACTTAAATTAACTCACAGCATCCGCGAAAAAAAAAAGACTATTAAGTGGCACTCGAGCCTACAATTATATTTCCCCTCAGCTCAGGGGATTAGAAACAAAGGACAAGCAGGTTGATTGGAAGATTTTGGGATTTTTTCACTCCTGTTAGCTCCAATGCATACTGTATTAAAGGGCAGAACTTGCCTCCTGGCATTTTCGTGGTATCTTCCACATTCCAGATTCCCCTGCCAGCAGGATGCTGTCTACCCTCAGATGTCTGGGCATGAGAATAGACTGCCTTTTCTCCAGGTTAGGAGAAACTCTGAGACAAACTACTGTACATTTCAGACTGACTTCCTGTCTTTTTTTTAAATTCAGGAAGTAGGCTCAATATTACAGAAAGACACTTGTGCTAGTGCAGTAAGTTCAAGGTTTAATACAAAAATCTCTACATGGTTGTGTACTGGTAGCATCCTTTTCTACTTTTATCTCTTGGTCTAGAAAAAAAAGCAAGCATTCTTACTCCATTACATCTTTTAAGACTGTTCAAATGTACATGACCAGAAAGCTTTACTTTTAAAAAATAAAGAGTAATCATGTAATTAGTTGCCTTTCCCCCCAACACAGTTCTAAAGCTGAATATTATAATTTTCAAAGTAAGTATTGGCTAGAAAGGGTAATTTTTAGAAGACCATATCTAGCCCTTAGCTATCCTAAAGGTATTTTTTTTTTTTTAATGAACAGGTTTTCTTCCCACAAGTTGGTGCCCTAGAAACACAAAGCTAAATTTTTGCTATGCTAAATGTGTGTCCAAACAATGATAAACAAATGCGATGACAGCAGTAATACTGTACTTTGGAAATGAACTGGTAAACATAGGGCTACATTTAACTATCCAAAACATCTTAAAAACAGTGTGCCTTCCCATAGCCAATGAGAAATGACAATGCCCATGACCAAATACCACTTATCTCATACTAGTAAAGGCAGTGACAATTTGCTTCTTTTGTCTTAAACTGTATTTGCGGTTGTCATGATTTAAACATTAAATAGCTGCTTCCCTCCCCCAACTCCCATTCTATACAATGAAAATAATTTGAATTTTCTTCCCCATCTACTTTCTCCTGGAAATCTACGAAAGTCACGGTCTGTCCAGAACAGGCTAGAACTAGTTCCTGATCACATCAGAAAGGCTCTTGTGAATGGAACTTTTTCTGAAAGGATTCTGGAAAGCCATTTTTAGATAACTCTTTCAGATGAAGTGATCGTGTGCCACTGCTCCTGGGGTGGCAGGCCCTGCTCCTTCCTCTAAAGAAGGGGTGGAGTGTCGGGACCTCCTGTAACCCACCGCGGCCTGTCTGCCGCACGGGCTCCTTGCTAATGGCGCTCAGTCCAGACCTGGGACTCTTGCCACCGCCCTCCTGCTCTCTCCTCCCTTCGGGGGCCCATCCCTCCACGCCGCGTCACCAGACCCAGCACCAGGAGATGCTGACGGAAGCCTGGGTTGAATCCTGGCTTTGCCGCTTGCTCCCTGTCGCCAACCACTCTGCTTCTGTTTTCCTTTCATCCAACACTTAATAACAGCAGAACCCATGGCATCCACTGCTGTGAGGATTAAGCGAGATAAATATCAAAAGGTGGGAACAGTGCCTAGTACATAGTAAACCCCCAATGAATGTCTGCTGTTACTATTATTATTTAAGTCACAGGGACTTGCATACAAACAAATTTGGAAAATTGATCTGAAACTAGTGGCAGTGTTATTAAAGACAAACAATGGATGTTTTAAAATCGGAATTAGACAGTCTGTATTCTAAAACACACACACGCACACACAGTCTGTACCAATTAAATACAATAAAGTTGAAAGGGGATATAAATTACAGTCTTTCTCTTTTTAAACAGTCAATAGTAAAATACTACAGTCAGCTCACTATACACAAAAATCATGAACAGCAGCTTTGCATTAAAATCTCCAATATCTTACTCACTTACGGATGCTGCGAACTTCAAGGGAAAAGGTACAGCAGGCTATACACCCTCGCTCGCGCCCACGACACATTTATTACTGTACATCTGGACCAGCTATACAAGCATCTACACAATAGGTACGGAAAGCACTTTTGTAAGAACTTCCGCACACATAATTCTTCAGGGTCTCCATCGGTAAAAGGATTCTACAGATGAAGACACACAGCAGGGTCATCTGTCTTCAACCATCTCCTGCGGACACTGTGAAGTGGGCACCCGCGAACTTCACGGCTCATGTCATCCCTTCAGCGTTTTCCAGAAATGAAATAAAACAACGGCAGAACCACACCACAACACCCACCCACCAACCCCAAACGAAACCACAAAGAGACGAAAACCGACACCCACCCGCCCAACCCCACCCTTAAGGAAAACCCCATGTGTTTTCTCAGAGTAACACTGCTCTCCGCATAACCCAGCTGCCTGGCTGGGCTGGACCGAGGGACAGGAAAGGCGGGGATCAGAGCCCCAGTCGCTGTCAACGGTTCCCGAACCGCGTCAAGTCAGCAGGCGGCGGACCAGGTGGAAGACCAAAGAACGGAGCCGTGAGATTTTTCAGTGTGCTTTGGGAAACACGACAGAGAACGGCAGCACGTGGCCTGGGAGCCACAGGGCATATGGCACCGAACTTGCAGTCAAACACGTTTGTACACATAAAACAAGAGTGGACAGCAAAAAACATTCAGTCTTGGGTAAGTTCTTTGGTTATAAAGAACGGCATTCTGTAACCTTTGCTGCAAAGAGGGATTTGCAACCTCATTCTCAGGCAAGACCATCTCTTTCATCTGCTTGTTCTGAGAGATCGCCCGAGCTGCTTTGTAAGAAAGTCCAGTACCTTACGATTTTCTACAAACCACTTTTATCCATTTCAGTGTGCAGTCCTGTCTCTCCAGACATACTATAGATATACATTTCATATACATAATATATATTATTTATAAAAAAAAATTAGAGCATTGACTCCAGATTCTACAGTAAGAACTGATTAAAATTGTACAAGAATAAAGTCTGTTTGAATCTGTGGAGGTTTCTACACCGTGGGGGTGTGTAGTGAGTGCAAACAAAAATACTGTCACTTTGTGAAGCCAGGATTTTCAGTTCTCTGGAAGGAAGCAGAGGCTGCCGAGTCACCCAAGTGACAAAGTGCCGCTTCTCCCGGCTCGGGAGGGGAGAGGGGAGGAGGTGGCCCTGGAAGCCGTGGCTTCTCCGTGCTGGTGTGAGGTCCGGTCGGGCCGCAGCGTGTTTGATAGATGGGCTGGTGCTCTGGGAGGCGACCGGAGCAGAGATGCTGTGGCCTTCGGAGGAAGTGCTCACTGCCTCTCACCGAGCAGTGGTGCTCCCCTGGAACGCAAAGGTAGGTGAGTGCAAGCTCCGGTCCCCACCTGCCCTCCCCACCCACGGGGACCACCCCCCATGAGGGGCTCTTCCTAGAAGAAACCACAGGACCCAGTTTACTGTGGAATCCTGTTCTGGAGCTTACACTGTACGGGGAAGAATCGAGCTCCAAGGTGAAGCTTCTAGGAAAAGTAATGACCGCAAGCCCCAAAGTGAGAGTGAAAATCACGTCATTCCTGGGTCCACAACTCGAAGTCAGACCAGGGTGAGAACAAAAGTCAAACCTGAGGACTTCAACAGTCCTCCGGTTTTAACCCAGTTGAAACAACTGATTAAAACCAAGACAACAAAAACACTAAAGCAATTAAAAAAAAAAAAGATAAAACTCACCATAGTTCCAACATTATTACCCTGATGCAATAAATATTTTTGTAAATTTCACTTTTAAACCAAGATCTTTGGCAGGGACACGCTATTCTGGAGCAGAATTTAGGTACTGTTCCCGTTATTGGCTTCTAAATAATCGAGGCGACGAAACAAGGAGTAGGGGGTGAGGGGCTTGCGGTCCCCTTCCCTCCTCTCTGGGCCGTGCCTCAAACAGTGTGGCCCTCAGACAGCCTACCCCATATTCCTCCAGCAGAGGGTTTGTGAAAACAGCTTTCCCCCAACCCGGTACTGAAGCACAATATGAGGTGTGCGGGGCAGCCACGACTGGGAATCTGTACTTTTTTTTTGCTGCTGTTATAATTTTATTTGTGTATTTATTTTCGGTGGGTGCTGGGTCTTCGTTGCTGTGCGGGCTTTTCTCTAGCTGCAGCAAGTGAGGGCCACCCTCCAGCTGCGGCGTCTGGCCTTCTCGTGGTGGTGGCTTCTCTTCTTGCAGAGCATGCGCTCTAGCACACTCGGGCTGCAGCGATCTTGGCTCCTGGGCTCTAGAGCACAGGCTCGATAGTTGTGACACATGAGCTTAGCTGCTCCGTGGCATGTGGCATCTTTCTGGGCCAGGAATCAAACCCGTATCCCCTGCACTGGCAGGCGGACTCCCTACCACTAAGTCACCAGGAAATAGCCAGTCGCACAGTCGTATCCGACTGTCTGCAATCCCAGGGACTGTAGCCTGCCCGACTCCTCTGTCATTGGAATTCTCCAGGCAAGAGTACTGGAGTGGGTTGCCCTTCTCTTCTCCAGGGTATCTTCCCAACCCCAGGGATCGAACCCGTGTCTCCTGCAAGGCAGGCAGATTCTTTACCAACACAGCCACCAGGGAAGCCCCTGGGAATCTGCATTTTTAAGAAGTCTCTTCTCCCCACACCCCACAGTGGGTCTATTGCGCATTTAGGTTTGAGAAGCACTATTCCAGACTGAAGAATTAACCCCTGGACTTCTTGGGAAAAGGACTGAAAAGCTGATGTACCAGCCAAGCAGATTCTGCTTAAGATCAGTGTAAAAGGAAGCTGAAGACTGAAACAAATGAATGTTTAGCTTGTTAGAAAAGTAATGAGTAACTTTATGCTTATGTTGGGCAAAGAAGTCATTTTTGAGTTGTAAAAGAGACCACTCTTTGGTATTTGCAGTTTATTTATGAATATGCTATATATGTGACCACAGACTGAAATTTTAAGGGCTAATTCAGAAAACTTGGGGCGGGGGGCGGGGAATAGCACCAAACTGGATTGTTTTGCTTCCTCCGCATAACAGAGAGACTGAAGGGCACCGGGATCACCTTTGCCTTCACCCAGCGCCATCCTAGTTCTGTCAGCTCTTTGTTTTGCTAAACCTGGTGCTTCAATACCCTTTACACAGCTGTGGCTGGGGTCTGGGACCAAAACAGTGGTCCTGGATGAGAAGGGATAGTGGTACTCAGAAGCACATCACCTCTTTTTCACATAATTCACTAGTTTTCTTGGGAATATCAGCAAGACCCCACTTTTTTTTGTTCCACTATTAAAATTAAATACTGTAAAAACCCAGCCTGGGTAACTTCCAAAGCCCAAACTTTAATTTCTCAGGGAACCCACCTCTGTTTCCCCAACACATTTTTTATCCTATGGGCATCAAATGTCTATATTTTATCAAATCTGTGAGGCATACCTTCCCCCTGCCTGTGCTTTATAACTCTGAAATTGCTGATATGGTTGATTTTAATTGGAAGTATTTTTTTTCTTAATGATACATAAAATAATGGTGTATCTTGGGACTTCCCTGGCAGTCCAGTGGTTTAAGACTCTGTACTTCCAATGCAGGGGGCATGGGTTCGATCCCTGGTTGGGAAGCTAAGATACCACATGTCTCACGGTTTGGCAAAAAAAAAAAAAAAGGTGTATCTAATAAAAGAAATCACTGATTTGATGAAATCTACCATATTTCATATCAGGATCCTTTGAGATAGCCAGGAATTAAACATCTCAGGGAATGAATACGAGATCGATCCTTATCCATGTGAATGATTAATTCAACAGGAACCTATATGTCAGGTAAAAAAGCCATGGGTCCTATGTAAGTCATAGTTCCCCTCTGAAACTAAGAAAGTAGACTTACAGACTTGTTCCCCCATAGCCAGCTAGCTGGGCAGCATGTAAGCATGGTTCAAGAGGGCTCATCTACCCTGTCAGAAACACCTGGATGAATCTCTCGACTAAGTCACCGTGAGGAAGGGCCTCTGGGGGTTGGGGCATAATGAGCGGCCATCACTGATACCACGGGACCCAAAGGACCACCCCTGGAATGTATCACCTGGTCATTCTCTGCCGAGGAACATAGCTGGCCAGGGTCCTGTGGCCCATGTGAGACACTCCTGCTGTCTGTCGTATTTGGTAGGTTCCTCCTACTTGATAGTTCTCCAGCAGAAGAATCTGTCAAACCATCAAAATCTTTCCCATCTGACACACCCATAAACTCTGTGAAAGAGTGATCCTCGAGGATGTTTGTGGTGTGTTCCACGGTCACCTCCCTGGGGCAGAATTCCCTGGCCGGCTGGCCGTTTTTGCTGGAGCAGGCATCCTGCTCTGAACATGAGCTGGTCCTATAGAGGGTTCTGGAGTTTTTCTCCGGGATGCTGGGGGACAATGGGCTCCCTTTGGCTAAGGCACTGTTTTCCTTGAGTGGCACCTCGGTCATCTTTTCCTTTCCCAAGCCTCTTTCTAGTTCTGTCAACTCTTTGCTTGAGGATGGTCTGAAATCCTGCACGAGGGATGGTCCGGGATGCTCGCTGGAGTCTGTGTCCTTCGTCGGAAGGGCCAGCTGATCTGAGCTGTCACTGGAAGGGACCACCATGTCGGACAGGGTGGCGTTGGAGGCACTGTGGGAAAAGTAGCCACTGGTGATGCTGCTGGTGGTGGGGCTGCGGGACACCTCCTTCTCTAGGACCTTTGAGTTCGTCAGATCGCCTTTAGAAGAAAACCACTCCCTGTTCTCCAAGCTGGCATTGTAAACGCTGAAGTCAGCGAACTCCACAGGTACATAAGGCTGTGAACTTATCAGCTTCCGGCTGAGACCTTCTAGATCGTTTTCCTCCTCCTCAGAGTCCTACAGAAACAAAGCAAAAGTCAGCCATGAGCTCCTTATGGCGACTGGATGGTTGAGACAAGTTTCAAATACTTTACTGTTAAAGGCATTTGCCTTCACACGTTTAGGATATTTTCTTTTTCCTTCCTGAGTTTGGTTAAATCTTGTCACCTGTTTGTGGACACAGGTACCTTATCCTCAGAGATCTATGAGCATGAAAGTCTTACCATTCAGGATGCAGGAGGTTTAATGGTGCTCACTCGATGCTAATAATTAGAAACCTTTCCTGCTTTAAGGGCAAGGATGGAAGGAAGTGCAGTGGCCTTTTGATTAGTTCCTCATGATTAGTTTCCAGTTGGAGGTTTTCCCTTTTCTAATTAAATGAGCAGAGGGACTGCAGAGGCTGGGAAGAGCTGCTGTTTTATTCTCACAATCCTCACCTCGGGGAGCAGAGTACAGAAAAATAAGATGATTTGGCAAACAGTTTCTGGGCTATATTATGAGAAGGAAAAGCAGGAAATAAAGGCCCCCACAATAGCAAAAGGACAAAGAACACAATTTCAACAGCCATTCTCAGTATTCCACCAAACACTCTAACTGTGTAAAATACTAAATCTGACAACAACTGTTATTCCAGGGTTTTTGAGAAGCAGGGATAAAGCCTCTGGCTACAAGGTGAGGAAGATACTATGAATTACATGGAAATCTCCTTTGTCAAATAGCTTTAGGATTCTGTTTATAAAGGTTGGTAAATATGCAAGAGTAGGTATTATCAACTTCCAGTCTCTTTTCCCAAGTGAATGATTCTTTTATATTTGGTGGAAAACAGTGTAGGACACTTTTCAAATAAAAAATAATAGTATTATCTTCTTGTTCAGTCGCTAAGTCGTGTCCAACTCTTTGTGACCCCACGGACTGCGTGCAGCCTGTCAGGCTTCCCTTTTCTATCTCCCGGAGTTTGCTCAAGTTCACATCCATTGAGTCAGTGATGCCATCTGACCATCTCCTCCTCTGTCGCCATCTTCTCCTTTTGCCTGTTACTATCCAGTCATTTCTAATTAACCTTATAAACATCTGATGACACAGCAAGCATTCCTTTTCTCTTCTAAAACGTGACTTTCATTCAACAAATATTCATTAAGCATCCTCTACGTGCCAGTCATTGTCCTAAGAACCAGGAATACCAATGCTGAGCAAAGACAGGTATGGCCCCTGCCCTCGGGGAGTTACAACAGTGGGTCCTTGCTCTTAGAATGTCCCTGGACACTGCTGGGTGGATGACCTTTCACTCAGTAAAACAACAGGGTGACTGTAAAGACCTGAAAACATTACCCTTATTCATTTCAAGAGAGCGAAGAGGTTGGGGAGAGAGAAGGATGGGGAGGGAAGGAAGAAGACACTCCACAGAGACAGCAGATGGAATTCACAAATGAACATAAATTTCATCCACTGAATTTCACAGCAACATTCCCTATCTCACAAGATGCTAAATACCTAAAAAATAGCTGTGTTTTAATGCTTCTTAGATTTTAAAACAGCCTGAATATAAATGATTTAAAAGCGTCACTAGTCTTCATTCCTTGGCTGTTAATCAGAGATGACTCTTAAATATCAGTGATAAAATTCCAGAAATTAGCAAACCAAATTTTTGGCAATACTGACCTTGCTATCTTATCTTTAACTATATTTTAATCAAGCATTAACAGCACTGTTTCAACGGGCGGTGGGGTAGAGAGTTCTCTCCCCAGGGACTAGGGGAAAACGTTTGTAAAAAAGGGGCACAAATTGGACAGATCTGTCTGAATCTGTAACCTTCGCTCTATTTTCTAGATGCTCTATTCGACTTGATTCCCAGATGGCTCAGTGGTAAAGAATCCGCCTGTTAATGCAAGAGACACAAGGGATGAGGGTTCCATCCCTGGGTTGGGAAGATCCTCTGGGGTAGGAAATGGCAACCCACTCCAGTATTCTTGCCTGGAAAATCCCATGGACAAAGGAGCCTGGAGGGCTACAGTCCATGGGGCCACAAAGAGTCGGACACGACTGAGCAACTTAGCACACACACTGCTAGACTTGTTCAGATTCCAAATTGGATTTCAAGTGTTTGTTTCTCTTATAATTCCTTCTAATTGAAGCTGGCAAAGAAGCGTAATCCCCAAGCCCAAGAGTACATGATGCAATTGATTACTAAAAAGTGAGTTGTTGCAAGGAAAACCAAATTTGAAGATGAGAATTAAATATTCTGGGTCCCTTTTAATGCTTGCAGCTATTTCTTCTGAACACTGAGGAAAGGTCAACCTAAAATATAACTTTGCAGAGTGAAACATTCAATCACAAATTTAATGTGTAGAAATAGGTATACATATATTAATATCAGAAAGATAAATAATTTAGAATGACCTTAGTAAGACTGAAGGGTCTACAAAAACAAATAGGGATCAGGACAAAGTTAGGCACCTGGGGTGGGGTTGGGAATGACCTAAAGAGAAAGGCTAAAGGAACAGGAACAACTAGTTCCAGAAAAAATAAAACTGAGTAGAGATTAATCATTTTCCAACATGTAAAGGGAGACAGAAAGTTTATGAAATTATGGTTTCCAAGGAGAAAAGAGGACTTAAGTGGCTTAAACTGCATTTTAAAGGAATTTGGTTAGACAGACTTTTTCTTTTTGGCAGGATCTCTTCACTCTGTATATTTTATTAAATTTTAAATGGAAGCATAGTTGATTTACAATGTTGTGGTAGTTTCTGTTGTACAACAGAGTGAATCAGTTATACACACACACATTCTTTTTTATGTTCTTTTCTATGATAGGTTATTACAAGGTACTGGATATATTCCCTGTGCTATATAGTAGGACCTTGTTGCTTATCCATTTTACATATTAGAAACATTTTATGCCAGAGGTATTATTTACCATTTACCTTAAAGGAGACTAAACTAAGCACCTCCCTACTATGTCTTAAGGACAGAGTGAAAACTCGTTCTAAAAGTACGACTCAGAGTCAAGTTCTCCTGCTTCTCTGCGGCTACTATGTTCATGAGTTGATTTTTTGAGATTCAGTTTATGCAGCTGATATTTACCTCTAGAGGAAACACCTTGATTTTAAGGAGAATCCAAACTCACATTAAAGCAGTGACCTTCTGTAAGGACTTTCCCTGATTAAAGGCATTTGCACTCCCATTCTCATCAGTTATCTACCTGATGGTCTCTGTTTTCAGAAAGACTCCATCAGCCAAGGGTCCCTAGTACTTCTGTCCATGGTACTAAGGGGAGGGTGGACCCTTTGAAGAAACAGCAGCAGCAGGGTGATGAAACTGCCCTGTGACTGGGAGCCCCGGGAGTCACTGGGGTGTCAGCCCATTCTACTGATGGATGGGGCTTTTGTTCCCATGTTCTCGTTTACTGTGAGACTGGGCAAATCACTCAACAAGTCTCGCGTTTCTTCCTCTGTAAGATGAGAGACAAAAACCATATGCTGTCTGTGCAGGATTCAAGAGAGGGAGAATTGACTTTCTTTCTGCTCTTCTGTCTGCTTCATGACTTTAAAAGAGAGACTGCAAAGACGTCCTGTTACTTTTATCTTAGTCATGGAAGGCACAACGTGCATTTGTCTATCTTCCCAAATTGGATGAGACAACAAAATATTGCTTGAAGAATCAAGCACAGCTATATTTACTATATTTTATGTGAAATGACAGGTTACTTTGGTAATTGGATGGGCTGAAAAATAAAAGGAACAATGTCCCCATATTGCTTCTCAACATGATTTCAAACTCCTTTGATCAGACTGAACCACTGATTTGCCTTCTATTTTTCCAAGAGTGGAAACAGAAAGAAAGTGAATAGGAACTCAGGAATAAATCAGTTTATATCCACTTATAAGAGGAGAAATAAAATAAAAGCTTCCCAAACAGAAACTAGAACCTCAGTTCAAGCAAGTAATACCCTTAAAATCTACCGAAACATCCTGGAAAAGCTGCTATCTGAAATAAATCAAATGGTTCAATAGTTTCAGAGATGAAGAGTGTGCGGCGAGCCAGATTTCTAAGAAAGTAGATGCAAGTCTCTCAAGTAAGACCCCAGCAAGAAAAATGGCTCCATCAAACCCTGATTAGTGGGTTTCATGGTGTGTCTGATCACAGAGAATCTAACTGCTGCTCAGAACTTCTTGGATCAAGAGAATCTAGTTCTATCCTACTCTCTGCTAGCTAACAGTCCTGAGATGGGTTTTATTTTAAAATAATTAAAGGAAAGTGAAGAAAATAACTACGAAGCAGATTGTGAGCTGTGAGACTATCTGCGGGGCAATTTCTTGATGGTGTGTTCTACCAAAACGTATGGTTCAGATAGGTTACAATGTAGTACCCATGCAGTGTGTAGGTGGGTGCCATGTCAATAAACAGATAGTTGGCCAGCCAGAGAACTGAAGGGGTAACAAAATTAGACCCTGGCTCCTTTAACCTGGGCCCTGCCAGGGGGCACAGTGGTAAAGAATCCACCTGCCAATGCAGGAGATGCAGGTTTGATCCCTGGGTTGGGAAGATCTCCTGGAGATGGAAATGGTAACCCGCTCCGGTATTCTTGCCTGGAGAATCCCATGGGCAGAGAAACCTGTCAGGCTACAGTCCAGGGGGTAGCAAAGAGTCAGACACGACTGAGCGACTACACGCGCGCACACACACTCTTTGGCCCAGGCTGCAGCCCTTATCAGTTAAGCAGGGGGAGTCGAGTGTGTGACTGGAGAGCTCACTAACTTTGGGGGAGACGAGGAGCAGTTGTTGGTGTGCAAGCTCTCCTCCAGCAGGGATTAGGGAGGGGACTAGAGACAGCACAAAGTGGGGAAGAGAGAGAGAGAGGCGGAAGGGGACAATGGGGCCTTTTCTTCTTTCCTCAATGGACAGGTGGAATGAGCAGCTCATTTCTTATGATCCCCGAGCGCTCCAAGCATGCAGGAGCCTGGCTTGCTGCACATCCAGGCGGAGGTTCTAGTTAGCATCACACCGTGTGCGTCAGCAGCATCTTCTAGAATCTAGAGGTTCAAACAAAAGACCCCGCACTGATGACACTCTGGAATGAATCTGACATGGGGCAGCTGGGGAAGGCAAGGGCCCACGCTCTGCCCGCAGAGCCGACTGCATGCAGACGAGAGCAGCAAGCAGACCCCTCCTGCTCCAAGCTGCCTCCCATTTTTGAAGCCTGGGGAACCACAGGAGAACGAAAGCTGAGACACAGAATTTGAGAATTCTCTCCAGGCCCCAGAACACACACTTCTGTTTTTAAATTGAGGTGGCACTTATGATCCCCAGTGCCTAGTATGTCGTGTTCTAAAAAACATTTCTCAAATTTGAAATGTGAAAACCAAGTGCTAGGGAATGAGGTTTTTAAGGTAGAGTTTCAACCTACCCATGGTAAAATACAGAGAAGCCACCCTAAAGGCAAGACCGACACCGAGGGAGCTGGAATCTATTTTGCCAGTGAATGTAAAGAGGCTACCTGGGAGGTCCAGATGACGGGGATGGCCGGTGAGGGATGGCGGAGCAGCTACAAACTACAGGATAATCTTGGCAACAGCATCAGGCAACACAAGAAAAGCTATCACACACCCACACCTAAATGCATGATTACTTACTCCAAGTAAGTGCAATTCCTCAAGGTAGATTAACTTCAGAATCTGGGCAACGTGTACAGGTTCATTAGAAAGATTCAATATTAGTTCAAGTGACTGTTACACATTTGAAAGACTAGAATCATGAAAGGTGCCTTTTTCTTTCTAAGCAAATTTATACTAAGCAAAATAATAATTAAATCAGTAAATGGAACACAGAAAAATCACAGGTCACGGCCACATTCATGCAAAATTTCATTACTGATGGTCACATGTGTCAGAAGGAAAAAAAAAAAAAAAGCCAAGACTCAATACATCTCTTAATTTCTTCTAAAGTATTTGGATGATTGTCTGTGAAAGGGCCTTAAACCCACCACCAGGCAATAGGACAGAAATGGTTCCAGGACTTACAATCTTCTTCTCACGTTTGCTATTGAGTTCTACTGGCATGCGGCTGCCATCGCTTCCCGAGGGCACAAGGCAGCCAGGATTATGTGCCTGAGGTGGAGACATGCTCTGCAAAGGTTAAGACACACAGATGCATCACACAGGAGACGGCCATGGCCGAGACACACCTTAAGTACGTACGTGCACGTTAGAAAAGCAACGCAAACACTTGTATTACGTGTGAGTAGTGCAGCCAACAGTTCTGTAGCCTTGAGTTCAGCTACTGATGAAAATCTCCCAAGACTACACAGATTCTGTGCAAACAGTGTAACTGAATTTATCACATTAAAAAAAAAAGGTCTTTTCTATCTGCAAAACACCGAGGGAACATCTCTTTCTCATTTGAAATACTCTGAAAAAAGCCATAAGCACAAGGAACATAACAGCAGTAACAACAAGCAGGAAATTCTACCATGACCCTGTGTGCTTGAGAAAGAGGTTATTTATTTCTGAACAGGATCCACGGGGTGATAACCCATACATGCCAACCTGCGGCATCTGACTGTGTTAATGCAAAGCGTTACTTCTGCTGGGGCACAGAGCGTCCATTCTATTGTACACAGTACAGACAAGTCAAGCATTTACCTCCTGGCTTAGAAGAGGCCTTGCTTCAAGTGCTATCCTTTTCTTATGCTCCTCTTTTACAGGCATTAGGGGCTTGAAAAACTTTGGTGGCTGAGGAGAGAATGCTTTGAAAGGGCTGACTGTTATGGCATGAGGATTCTCTGATGCACAACCTGGGGAAGACAAAAGGCACGGGCTTACAGGCACACAGCACTTTAACCAACCCACAGGGAGCGAGGCAGGGCCAGAGCCAGCAGGAATATCTGGCGGAACAAAAGAACCAGTGTGTGAATACGGCTGACCTTGAACATCGCGGGTCTGAACTGCATGGGTCCACTCACACATGGATTTTTTTTCATTAAATGTACAGTTGGCCCTCAATAGCCTCAGGGTTTTGCCTCCGAGGATTACGGAGGACTGACTATGGGACTTGTACGCAAGGGCTCTGGGAACCAGTGGCCCTCGGATACTGAGTGATGGCTGTATTTGGTTGAGCATTAAGACAGGTCGGCAAGAATGGAGATGGATCTACAAAGTTAAAAAGAATCGTCCAAGGCCTGGACAGCAGCAAAGAAATCAGAAACCAAATTTTCTACCTTCTTGTCAAGATCCAGCTTGAGCATCACTTCACGGACCAATTTCAACTCACGCTGATTTTCTATTTCTCTGAATTCTCAGAGCCCGTATTATCTGTAAATGCATTTTGGCACTTTCTGATTTACTGGCTTATTTTCTACATATCTCATTTTCACAGCTGGATTTTAAGATCTTGGCATCTTTTGGTTTCTGCCCCTGCATAAGGCAAGGAGAGGCTCAATCTTAACTCAGTAACCGAGTACTATGTGAGTTCTCTCGCAAGCCACTGTTCCCTCAAGCCACCTTGCTCCATATGACTAAGGAAGGACAATTCCTTTTTTCTTGCTTTTACTCATTTTTTACTTTTTGGGGTCTCTATTTCTCCTTCTATATTTTTCTCTTCAATTCACTGGTACAAAGGAACATAGTAGGTAAAATATAAGGTGTAGGTAAGGTAACAGAGCTGATTGAAAAATTCTAAGAATGCTATTCCTTTCAGGGCACTAGGAAATTACATATTTAGGCAATAATGTTGTCACTGACCAAATTCATTTCTGGTATCATTTTTTTTTAATTTCCTTAGGAGTCAGAGACATATTCTTGTAATAACATACTTTGATTTGAGCACAAAACCATGATGGAGGTGGATATGCTTTTGGTAAAGAATGAACTCTAACCATAATGTAATAATAAGATTTGTATGTGTCTCAAAACTGATTTCAAAATCAGGAAATGATATATGAAATGTGATTTGAAAATTACAAGTGCTACACAAAAAGCCTATTATTAATTGGATGATATAATGGATACAAAGAAAAGAAAATTAAATAAGTGAGCAGGATATGTTCTATTCAAGAAGACACTTTTGGATCATCTAGCAAACTAGAATTTCAGCTTTCTATCTTATTAAATGCCATCTAGAAAAGAATTTCCCCCCACACCTTTCCTAAGAAATTATAAAGAGATAACACAGAAAAAAATATCTCACCACTACCTTCTTTACTCCTTCGAGGTGAATCCCTAGGCAAAGTTCCATAACACGATACATCCTGGTAACTCGGGCTGTAGTCAGACATGTCTAACTGGCTCTCTGGCCAACCCTACAAGGTAGAAATGCGGGTTAAGTGTAATTATGTTCCTCTAAAATGAGAAAAGAAGCCTGATTGGAGTTTTTTCCTATTTCTTTTTATGGTAGTATGTGCTCTTTTTTTAAATTATAAAATAGATCTAACATGTAGAAAAATACTGGACAATATGACCAGTGTTATCATAACCAAGGTTATACCCAGAGTGAAGAAATGTTGGTAGTTTATTCTATTTGTTCAAGATTTAATAAAATCATTACAGATATAGTGAAATCCTCTTTTGGACCCCTACAGGACTCATTAAAGCTCCACTTTTATAAATTTGTTATGTACCTAAGATGACCAGATAATTTAAAGATCAACCTACAACACTTGAGAGTGAAACAGTTCCATTGACAATTTTTCCTAGGTAGCCTGGCATAAGCTTGGACTGCCCCAGGCAAATTAGGTGGTATGGTTACTCTATATATACTTAATATGTAAAACTTCCAAGCTGGCAAAGATATTGGTATACTAAAGGGGGAAACCTCCTTTTTATCATATACACTTAACTAACCTTATTTCAGCTTCTCAGGAAATGTCATCTCTAAGGACTAGATTTTAAAATGCTTAAAAAAATAAAAAATAAATTAAAAATAAAAATTAAAATAAAATGCTTGAAGGCATAATCTGTTTTGATATTTCCTGAATCATCTATAGTCCCCAGAATAATAACTTACATATGAATAAGATAATGCTGTACAATATCCTTAATTTCAAGTTCCTAATTTTCCCCATTTGAAATAATTTTGATTTTGCTATGGTGGATATAGTCATTTAGAGTTAGACCCATAAACATATATTTATTTGATTATGTATGCAATGATCCTGATAAGGAACGTATCATGCTAAGTAACAATGTAATACTCAGAGGGCATAGCAATTTCACATCAAGTACTTGAACTTGGGAATGGACATGTGGAGACAATGATCTGCATCAGGTTAAGGTGGGAAGTTCAGAGATTTTAAAAACACCAAGATAAACTAAATTTCCAGACTTAGATCCCACTAATAACCTGACCATGCCCACAGGCACACACCTTATCATCATCGTCAAAGCCAGAAAGGTCTGGTCGACTGGAAGAGACCTGTAAGAGATGAATGGTTTCATCAGTGTGGTTTATACATTTAACATAACTAACTAGATAAAATATCACACATACAGTTGAAGGTTGTATGACCTTCTCCTTCCCCTCATTCTTTCTCCTAATATTTATTATTTCTTTATTTATTTGAGTTTATCATAATTGTGCTCTAATATTTATCATTACCTTTAAAAAAGTATTCAGATTTTCTAACTTAAAATTTTTTATCCATAAATATTTCTCTATGACTCTCTAAAAGACAAGGAATTCCTATTCTCTTTGTAAACCATACTACTGCATCTTAAAAGATGAAGCAATTCCTAAATAGTATCAGCTGGAATCAAGATTGCCAGGAGAAATATCAATAACCTCAGATATGCAGACGACACCACCCGTATAGCAGAAAGTGAAGAAGAACTAAAGAGCCTCTTGATGAAGGTGAAAGAGGAGAGTGAAAAAGTTGGCTTAAAGCTCAACATTCAGAAAACTAAGATCATGGCACCTGGTCCATCAGTTCAGTTCAGTTCAGTTCATTTCAGTCGCTCAGTCATGTCAGACTCTTCGCGACCCCATGAATCGCAGCACGCCAGGCCTCCCTGTCCATCACCAACTCCCGGAGTTTATTCAAACCCATGTCCATCGAGTTGGTGATGGCATCCAGCCATCTCATCCTCCATCGTCCCCTTCTCCTCCTGCCCCCAATCCCTCCCAGCATCGGGGTCTTTTCCAGTGAGTCGACTTTTCACATGAGGTGGCCAAAGTACTGGAGTTTCAGCTTCAGCATCAGTCCTTCCAGTGAACACCCAGAACTGATCTCCTTTAGGATGGACTGGTTTGGATCTCTTTGCAGTCCAAGGGACTCTCGATCCCATCACTTCATGGCAAATAGATGGGGAAACAGTGGAAACAGTGTCAGACTTTATTTTTTGGGGATCCAAAATCACTGCAGATGGTGATTGCAGCCATGAAATTAAAAGACCCTTACTCCTTGGAAGGAAAGTTATGACCAACCTAGATAGCATATTAAAAAGCAGAGACATTACTTTGTCAACAAAGGTCCGTCTAGTCAAGGCTATGGTTTTTCCAGTGGCCATGTATGGATGTGAGAGTTGTATTCTAGGCAGGAAAGCTGATGCCAGGAATTGATGGCTTTTGAACTGTGGTGTTGGAGAAGGACTCTTGAGAGTTCCCTTGGACTGCAAGGAGATCCAACCGTCCATCCTAAAGGAGATCAGTCCTGGGTGTTCACTGGAAGGACTGATGTTGAAGCTGAAACTCCAATACTTTGGCCACCTCATGTGAAGAGCTGACTCATTGGAAAAGATCCTGATGCTGGGAAGGATTGAGGACAGAAGGAGAAGGGGATGACAGAGGAGGAAATGGTTGGATGGCATCACCGACTCAATAGACATGGGTTTGGGTAGACTCTGGCAGTTGGTGATAGACAGGGAGGCCTAGCATGCTGCGGTTCATGGGGTCGCAGAGTCGGACACAACTGAGCGACTGAACTGAACTGAAATAGTATCAGATATCCCAGTGGTTAAATGTCTATAAACACTATCACAGCTAATTCTGAGTCAGGATCAAAGCAGATCATCCATTGCAACTGGATGATATATGTCATAAGTCTTTTTTAATTTATGAGTTTTCCTTTTCTTCCCCCAACAATAGCTCTAGTGCTTTAATTTTCTCTACCATCTAGCATTCTGCAGTACAAATGAAATAACAGGAAAATTAGGGCTAAAGATGGAGAAGGAAATGGCAACCCACTCCAGTATTCTTGCCTGGAGAATCCCAGGGACAGAGGAGCCAGGTGGGCTGCCATCTACGGGTTACATTGAGTCAGACACGACTGAAGCGACTTAGCAGCAGCAGCAGGGCTAATGAACTCCCTCTTTAACTGCATCCCTCAAGTATTGGTATATGTATCATTTTTTTTTTTTATCATTCAGTTCTAAATACATTCTAATTTCCATTATGATCTCTTCTTTGATGCCTAAATTAATTAGAAACTGTGTCTGCCCCCACCCCCAATTCACAACTTTATGAGTCTCATCAACTAAAAGAACTGAAATGTAGTCAGAAAAAGTGATCTGTATGAAAGTGATTATAGGGAGTTGCTTTTCGGACTACTGTAAGACAAGTTTCATGAATGTTCACCAAGGGGACTTCCCTGGAGGTCCAGTGGTTAAGACTCCAAGCTGCCAATGCAAGGGCACAGGTTCAATCACTAGTCAGGAAACTAAGATCCTACATGTCACGCAGGATCAAAAAATATTAAATAAATGTTCGTCGTGTTTGTAACCATTATCTCGCAATTCTTGAGAATGGGAAAGCAAATCACAGTTTTCCTTGAAAGGATCTGTCTTTCACTCTGCTGCTTCGAGAAAGAGGCTACTTTGAAGTGGTCCACGCACTCCTCTGTCCTTTCTTCCTATGACAGTGTTGCCTTCCACTAGACACAGTGTCTGTCAACTGGGTTTCCTCGCTGAAATGGTTTGTTGAGGAAGGTCATCAACCTAAATAGCAGGCACCATGGGAGGGTCTACATGGAGTTGCCTGGCGCCCTATCACACCGACAGTGAGATCCTTGGGGCAGCTAGAAGCGGGCACAGACTGGAGAGCAGGACTCAGAAGCGCTGGCACAGGACCTCTGACCTCACCATCTTTAAACCAACATGCAATTCACATCCTAAGAAACTTCTTCCAAGGATATGCAACTCTATGTGGAGAAATTTGCAAGATTCCACTAAAAGCTTGGGGCTTCCCTGGTGGCTCAGATGGTAAAGAATCTGCTTGCAATATGGGAAACCCAGGTTGGATCCCTGGGGTTGGGAAGATCCCCTGGAGAAGGGAATGGCAACTCACTCCAGCATTCTTGTCTGGAGAATTCCCATGGACAGTGGAGCCTTGTGGGCTATAGTCCATGGGGTCGCAAAACAGTCAGACATAACTGAGCAACATACACACATACACACACACACAGAGCTCAGTCCTGTTACTTGTAATGGCTCTCTGGTGGGCATCTCTAGAACAGAGGCGCAGGCTTGGCACCCTGGGATGCCCACACCTGGGCCAAATGTAATTCTCCCTGCCGATAAACCCTGACCTGATTCCCCTGACTTGCCGCACCCCAAACCCTGAGATGAGTCACTCGGACGAGACAGCCCCGCCGCGGGTGAGCTCACATTGTGAACGTTGGGCGTGCTGAGGCTTCGCCGCAGGTGCCGAGCTTTGGTGGAAAGCGCTTCTTTGACCGTGACTGCCTGCAAATTTGAAAATGACATTGATTTTTCTTCCTCTGATGGCAAAAGGAATGTATGTTTATTGTGAAAGATTTCAAAAGTATAGAAATAAACATCATTTCAAGCCTACACTACCAGCCATCCTCACCCTGTATTTACAAAACTGGATCTTATTGTTTTCACTAATTTTTTTTTTTGCTTAATTTATGAAAAATATTTTTTCATAAATAAAACCAGGAAGGCTGATGAACTAAAGGTATTTTATGCTGCAGATTTACAAATAGGTGGGTAGAGAAAACACGGATGAAATACCACTAACGATATATGTCACTTGTGAAACTGAAGTCAACTTTTATGCTGCTGTGTTTCACTCTGCCACAGTTTGGGTGGGAATTCCACTAAAGGAAGATTTTTCTGACAGATGCCAATCTTGGTCCTCTTTTTGCTCAAAGCACACTTTTCATAACTTCTACTGCCTCTATCGAGTGACACCTCTTCTGGAGTTTCACGACCTAGTGGATTATTTTCACCTGGCAATAGCTTGCCACAGAGGTTAAGCTTGGTCCAAAAACTAGGGAGAGAGAGATTATGCGGTTAAGGATGTGGACTTCAGAGTCAAGCGTTCTGGGTTTATATCTGACTTTGTACCAATTCTTAGCTGGGTGCCCTTGGGCAGGGTGGCTAACTCCTGTCAGCCTCAATTTTCTCATTTACAAATGGAAACGATGATAGTATTTACCTCGCAGGGTTATTATTATTATTTTTTTAATTTTTTATGGTGGTTAAAGTCACATGATATAAAACATACTATTTTACCCATATTTAACTGTACAGTTCAGTGGCAAAAAGTACATTCACACTGTTGTCCAACTCCCACAATCATCCATCTTGAAGATGAAATAATGGGGCTTCCCTAGGAGGGGTTCAATAAAATGCACTCATCGGAATTTGTGTCACTCTTTTGTCAAAGTAACTATTTTGTCTAATGAGATGGCTACTCAAGTCTTCCTTCTCTCATGGGTTGAGAGAGAAAGTGTGTTGGTAAATAAGTTTATCTTTATCCAGTTGGGGTGAAGGCTAGTGATCTCTCAGATGGTACAGAATCTGCCTGCAATGCAGGAGACCGGGGTTCGATCCCTGGGGTCGGGAAGGTCCCCTGGAGGAGGGCATGGCAACCCACTCCAGTATTCTTGTCTGGAGAATCCCAAGGACATAGGAGCCTGGTGGGCTACAGTCCCTGGGGTCGCAAAGAGTCGGAGACGACTGAGCATCTGCCACTTTCGGTTTTCACCTGCTGGCGATCTCACCCTCCAGCCCAGACCCGCAGTCACTTGCCTGCCGGAGTCGTTCCAGGCTCAGGATGTTCTCCACCTGCAGCACGCCTCGCGTGTACTTCTCGATGTACGTCTCCCCGTCCGACGTGCCTTCGTTCTCACTCCTCGCGGCCATGAGAGCCAGCGTCTCCCGGTCCTCAATCTCCTCTGTTGCCTAGGGAGACAAGCAGGCACTTAGATTACTGTTACGTGAACAATATTTCTCTCAAAATTGTGGTGAGAAAATGGTTTAAGAGTTTTGAGACCTAACTCGTTCTCCAATACTCAGATTCTGACATTTCAAAAAAGTAATACACACTTTTTACCTTTGGTATGTTGGATACTATTTCATAGGTTACACCACAGGAATAAAATATATTCTTCAGTGATATTCTCCTCTTCAAACTCTGGGTGAAACTCTGGTAGAAAAGGAAAGCTAAATTAAGCGATGTGGAAAATATAAGCTATTTAGTATTTTATAAATTATAAAAAAAACCAATGACTATGTTTTTGATACACACACACTACACAGCAAAATAGAAGAACACTGAACAGAAAAATCTTTGTCCTTAATCCTGGAGGACAGTAACATCCAGCTATTAAATTTGGGGATTAGATGACAGAGTCTGCAGTCCAGCCAAGGCTTTCTGTGGTTACTTCTCTTTACTGTGTGCATGTTTAGTTGCTCAGTTGTGTCCGACTCTTTGTGACCCAATGGACTTTAGCCTGCCAGGCTCTCCTGTCCATGGGATTCTCTAGGCAAGAATACTGTAGTGGGTTGCCATTTTCTACTCCAGGGGATCTTGCCCACCCAGGGATGGAACCCAGGTCTTCTGTGTCTCCTGCACTGGCAGGCCAATTCTTTACCACTGAGCCACCTGGGAAGACCACATTATACATTAACATACTATACATCATCATCATATGTAATTAATATTGCCTGTCAAAAGTTTTACCACTGTTTACAAAAAAAAAAACCTGAAAGTGATTTTTAAGCTGCACATTTCCTTCAAGAAAAAAAATTCTTTTACTCCAGGGGAAAAAGCACATTTGGAAAAGTTTCTCTCTTAGGAGAAATCTGGGATTCACTGCTTCTCTTTCCCATCCCATCTGCTATCTTTCTTCTTGATGCTGTCAGGGTTTAATCAGTCCATCCTGGCAGCATCAGAAATCAGCTCAGAGCATCCGCTCTGCTGATAGCGCCTCTGAGATGAGATCTGGGGAGGCGTTAGGAGACGGACTTATATGCAACCTGCCTTTGTGCTGGTTTTGTCATTAACCTACTTGAGCCAGGCATTCAACCTTTTTAAAACAGAGAAATGTTATAACTTCACTGCCTCCTAGGATTATGGATCTCAAATTGGTCAAGGTGGAAGAGTTCTTTGCTGAATGACATTTAGCTCTGCTATCCTCAGACCCTGTCATCTTAGATAAATGAGAATCAGATTATAAGCTGGTAGCGATTTGCACAGCCACTGAATTAACACCCCCAAACACCACTTTGTGATAGCAAGGAGCAAGAAACTTAGTGCTCATATATAAAGGTGGTGAGGGTGGTAAAGTGAAGTGAAAGTCGCTCAGTCGTGTCCAACTCTCTGTGACCCCGTGGTCTATACAGTCCACGGAATTCTCCAGGTCAGAATACTGGAGTGGGTAGCCTTTCCCTTCTCCAGGGGATCTTCCCAACCCAGGGATCGAACCCAGGTTTCCCGCACTGCAGGCGGCTTCTTTACCAGCTGAGCCACCAGGGAATCCCAAGAATACTGGAGTGGGTAGCCTTTCCCATCTCCAGTGGATCTTCCCAACCCAGGAATCGAACCGGGGCCTCCTGCACTGCAGACGGATTCTTTACCAGCTGAGCTACCAGGGAGCTATCAGTAAAGAATCTGCCTTCAATGCAGGAGACGTAAGAGATGCTGCTCCATCCCCAGGTCGGGAAGATCCCCTGGAAGAGGAAATGGCAACCCCCTCCGGTAATTCTCACCTGGAAAATCCCAAGGGCGAAGGAGCCTGGCGGGCTACAGTCCTGGGCTCGCAAAGAGTCGGACACGATCGAGTGACTAAACAACAACAACAACATGCAGCGGCAGAATCAGGCCCCATTACTACCTGTTTGTTGTAAATGTTGGCTGCAATCCGTTTTCGTAAGACCAGCTCCATAGCTGCCGGGTGGCTGAGCTGGACTGTGGTCTTCACTATCAGGTAGATCCTCTCATTCTGTGGGGTGACCCTGTTCAAGTGAACGGAATCATGCACCGAGGAGTCCCAGGAGGCTGTGGCTGAAACCTAGGGACCCAGGAAGGAGGGGGACATGGAAATAAGACAACTCAGCTGTAGCAGTTTTACATCATGAGCTAGAAAACCACATGTAACTCTACTGAATCACAGGTGCTTTCCCTCACCTTTTGGATAACACATCTATTCTGTTTTGCAAAGTTCCTAGTCCACTTCCCCAAAAGCCCAGACCACAGCAGCTTAATGGGCAGACAGGCCCACAGGCATGTGCATCAACCTGAAGCCCTTTTAAGAGACTCCTGAAGGCCCATTACCTCCTCGTCACTGTGCTTTATGATGGGCAGGTAGAAAAACTGGCTGCCGTGCTCCTTGGGGAGGATGGAGTTCACGCCTGATGCGTGGGGGCCCACGAGCTGCTCATTGGCACTGAGGTCATCCGCTGACGAAGTCCAGGGCACAGATACAAAAGTGGGGGAAACATCAGATTTTTTTTAAAGCAAGCACCCCAAAATTTTAAATATGCTTTTTACAGATGAAGTTTATAGGTAATGCAATTTATTTATCTTTTTCATCCCTTATTCTGCAGTTAAAACAGTGATTCCAGTGTCCACAACAGCTTCTATCCTTTACAGAAACAACTCTGGGAGCCAAAAAGATGTCTTTGCAACTCTCCTATAAAATGGACTGAATATATTCCATATGTACTCCCGGGAACAAACATTTTCACTACATAAATGCACCTTAGAATTGTGCTGCCTTCTGATGTCAACTCCTCTTATAACCTAGTGTTCAGTTTATGGTCCTAATTATATAACTTACACTGAATTAGAGATTTGATTGGTTAAATTACCAACTTAGAAACAAAGTTCTATTCATTTGGGAGAAATTTGAAGACCATCCTCTCCAATGCCCTACCCAATATAGGATTCACTCTTTACAGATCTCTGGATATAGTTATTCAGCCTTTACTTGTATAATGGGGAACCTCCAATAATGGGGAACTCACTGCTTCATGAAGTAACAGCCTACTTCTAAGCTTTTAAGAAAACTGCCCATATGAAGAGACAAAGTTAACCTCCCATGTCTTCATCTATTCCTCATCTTTTTTAGGCTGTGCTTTGAGAATCCCAAGGGGCCTGCAGAAGGGCCTGCCCATCCCTAAACTCAGCAGCTCTCCTCTCATATTCCACACATGGGGTTCCATTTACGAGTTCATATTGAAAATAGATTTTGCTGCTAAAACGCATTGAAGACATTTGTCCTAGGTTCACCCAGGTTCAATCTAGTTGCTACAATAACAGATAACCCTTCATGTAGGGTTACAAGTCATCATGGTCTAGAAACACCACCATTGGCAGTGGGGAGCAAAGGGCACCAGTCAGAAATGCAGATTCCTGAGCACCCGCAACACAGAAGGATTCAGAGCTCTAAGGGTGATGACCTTCTCATGTAATTTCCATGTCTGTTACTGTTTCCGAGCAATAACTGAACTACAATTTTTGTATGCAGTTCTCAATCTCTCAAGTGCTTTTTTTTGAAGAATAAATGTCTACATCTGTCTTTTAGTGATTCTATATATCAGGTTTTATACATTTGGTTGTTACCTAGATAAGGCATGTGAGTGATCAGACACGTCATTTAAGGGCTAAAATGCTGTGGGTTTGACTAGATTGCAAACCTCATTCAGGGTGACAAGCCTTGGAACAACAGGTGTCTACTTACCGTTCAAATCAAGGAAGAGAACCGGTATGTGGGTTTCCATTCCAGGTGGTGGGATCCTAAATTTAATAACAATATTTCATCATAACATCAAAACATCATAACATGTTTTGCCTCTTGTTAAATAACTAAACATCACAGAGGCAGGTAAGCAGAGGAGAACCATCGTGGAGATAGATACAGCTCTTACAAATGAAACATTCTCACAATTCTTATCATCCTTATTTAACACCAATCATGGGATTTGTGTGATTTCTATAAAGAACTGCCAGTTATATGAATTACATGTAACTAATTGAAACAAAGATTATTTGAAGTCTTTCTGAGAATAATTCTAGTGATGGGAAGAAGAGAATTGACTATTTTAGAGGTGGTACAGAAAGCTGGATTGATTTGCCTAGCTTCTTTTGAGCATCAGGAGTGATTGAAAATCAACTGATGGATCACTGTTGATGTAGTGCTTAATTGTTGACTCTATGCTGGTAACCAAACTAAACAGGCATGAAGACAAATAAGAAGACATTTTTGCCCTTTACAAGTATGCTGCAGAAGCACCCTTCTTTTAAGTCAAGATATAAGACAGTGTATTAAAAAGCAGAGACATCACTTTGTTGACAAAGGTTCATCTAGTCAAGGCTATGGTTGTTCCAGTAATCATGTATGGATATGAGAGCGGGACATAAAGAAGGCTGAACACCGAAGAACTGATGCTTTTGAACTGTGGTGTTGGAGAAGCCTCTTGAGAGTCCCTTGGACAGCAAGGAGATCCAACCAGTCTATCCTAAAGGAAATCAGTCCTGAATATTCATTGGAAGGACTGATGCTGAAGCTCCAATACTTTGGCCACCTAATGTGAAGAACTGACCCATTGGAAAAGACCCTGCTGCTGGGAAAGACTGAAGGAGGAGGAGAAGGGGATGACAGAGGACGAGATGACTGGATAGCATCACTGACTCAATGGACATGAGTTTGAGCAAGCTCTGGGAGATGGTGAAGAATGGGAAGCCTGGCGTGCTGCAGTCCATGGGGTCGCAAAGAATCAGACACGACTGAGTGACTGAACAACAACGAGAATTTCTGGAGATCGGGAAGTCATGTCCGAGTTGCTCATTCCGGGGAACTGAGGAGCATGGTATCTGATTGCTGGCCAGCGATAAATGATCTCTGGCTTCCTGTGAGAGGATGGTGGTTGCAGCGGGCAAGGACAAGAAGGACAGGGGCATTGGGGCTGGGCGGCCCTTCCCTGGGCAGCTTGTAGTACTTAACATTTCCTGTTACAATCCTGGCAGTTAACTCGCCTGACCTGCCCCAGGCCACCACAGAAGGAAAGGGGGCTCACCAGTCGGCAGGCGCCCCGGGGATCCCACTGCCCGGAGCAGGCACCAGCACGGCGTTCCTCTCTTCCGTCAGCCCCACCCACTGCTCCACCAGCCGGGCTTCCCGCTCTACGTCATCCTCCGTCTTCTCTGCGGGCAAAACGGGGGCATGAGCACCACAGGGGAGGAGGGATGATTTCTAAATTTAAATCAGTTTGCACCAGGTGGTATCCACGAATGGCTTAATCATCCGTGATGTCGTCCCCCCCCCCCCCACCTCCCGCCAAAAAAAAGGATTTGAGGCTCTGAAGTCTAAGCCTGAGCCGCTCATGGAGGCTAGAACACCGGCCTAGCAGAGCCTAAGCCAGGAAGAGTAGAAAAACCAGTGGAACAGGAATGAGAAGACTCGGGTCATTTCAAGAGCTCTGTCATTTGGGAAAGTTATTCCACAGATGGGTCTTCATTTCCTACTTTGTCAAATAGGGATCCTACAAGTCATGTTAACTTCATGCACCGGTCAGAAGGATCCAGTGCAATAATGGACAGGGCACTGCTTTATGAAACCACACATCATTTTACAGAGGATTAAACACGGTCTCCTGCACTCCGCAAAATGAACTTACTCTCCTTCATACTTGGAATGCAAGGGATTTTATTTGATCTATTTTGCAATCCTCTTAGCCTAATTTAACTCTGGAGTGAGTTTTGTTTGTTTGTTTGTTTTAAAGATATGTTGAAGTTCTAACTCCCAGAACTTTATTATTTTTTGAAAAAAATTAATTAATTTATTTATATTTGGCTGTGATGCATCTTCATTGCTGTGCTCGGGCTTTCTCTAGTTGCGGGGAGCAGGGGCTACTCTAGTTGCAGAGTGCGGGCTTCTCAAGCAGTGGCTTCTCCTGTTGTGGAGAATGGGTTCTGGGGTGCACGGGTTGCAGGACTTGCGGCTCCCAGGTTCTAGGGCTCAGGCTCAGTAGTTGTGGCACACAGGCTTAGCTGCTCCACGGTATGTGGAATCTTCCCAGACCAGGGACTGAACTGGCGTCCCCTGCATTGGTAGGCAGACTCTTAACCACTGGATCACCAGGGAAATCCAAAGTGGGCTTTCATTAGCAGGCTGAGCACATACAAAAACTGACACCAAGATGTTTTCCTGAGAGAGGACGCCCGCTGACTTCTATGTGAAGTGGACTCACATTCAGGACATGTCCTGTGGTGGAGAATCAACCACAGTGAGTGAAGCACACAATCTGGATGAGAAACTGGAGTTTTAAGAGCATATTTCTGCTCTAGAATCCAAATGGCTGTTGCCGTTGGAAGCAAATGGAATCCTCCAAGTTGGGCAGTGGTGAGCAGAGCCTCAGGCTGACTTCTGGCCACCCTCAACAAGCCGGGCACATGGTTACCGGCCAGTGGTAGCCGGGGCCCACCTGCCACGTGTCGTGGGTTCAGAAGTGACCCTTTTGCTGTTGTCAGTCCCGGGATCTGAGCCTGGAATACCTCATATGGACATGTTGATATTGATGACATTTGCATTCATCAAAAACGAAAATTGAATTTAACATTTAATGTCGCAGTCAACCCAAGTAATGAAACTTACTACTTTCAAATTCAAGGCCTGTTTAAACCAACCTTGCACAGCAACGATTCACTAATATCTATAATTGTGACAGGGTTAAAAATCTGAGATACTGCTGCGCAGCTAAGAGAGGAAAACAGCCCAGCCCCACTGTTGAGTGAAAAAGCAACTCCCGGCTGAGAGTTTCATCCCATGTACCTTTCTTGTTGCTGACTTTTTTAATCTGTTCGTCTAGGTATTCTCGCCGTTTAATGAGGGCATCCGACCACCTCTCTCTCACGCAGTTTAAGTCTTCTTCCTGGCATCAGGAAGGGAAAACATTTTCCTGTAAAATGCACAGACAACTCTTTCTTTTTTTTTTTTTAACAAAAGATGTTTCAATTGATTAGGAAACTTTTCATTAGAAAAGGCCATTAAATGTTGCCGTGTGATTAATATGCAAGAAAGCACAGAAGCCTTAGGAACCCTGCATGCTGATTGAAGATCCTGATTTTCAGAAAATCAGAGCCCCTGGACTTCTGAAAGGATAATTACACTTAAAAGCAGGAGAAGCTCCAACTACACCAGCTGTTACACAATATGTGTGTCTATGTATTTAAGTTGTAGCTGTTCATTTGAAGAGGTTTGTGATTCTAAGAGGAAGGGCACCAGAAACAGACCCCCAATTCCAAAACAGCAAATGTAATGGAGAATCACATTTTCACCATTCATAGCTCAATGGTTGGGTAACATGTATTTTCTGAAAGGCAGAGAATAGATCAGCAGAGAACCTCTTGCACTTGCTGCAAAGATCTTACCTCTAACCTCTACCTTGAGGCTAACCAAAAATGCCCCATGCAAAAAGCCAACATGCAGTCAGCCATGCTGAGAAATCCTGGAAGCGGATGCTGGACCTGACTCTGAACCGCGGGGCAGGAAGTGCAGAGCCAGCCACAGGATGTTAGCTAATGGCGTTGCTGAGATTCAAGGGGACACTGGTATTTACCCTCAGGTTTGTTTTTACTTGTTTGTTTTCTTTCTCAGTAAAATTACGAGGCAGAAAAGACACCTACCAACCCTATTCAGAAGGCTTTGACTGCCTAATTCCAGTCTACCCATAAGATGGTCCATTAAGAGCAGACACCTGAGGACTTCTGAGGTGTCCCCTATGATAGACCTGCACTTTACTTAGAGGAAGGCACACCAGAAAACATGCTCTTGACATTTATGTAGAGAATCAATACAGAGACGGGGAACCAACCCAGAAAACTTCATCTTGGTTTGTCACCTTGCCCATTACTGTAATCCCACATCCCATTGACTGCAGGCTGGTCAGCACTAAGTAAGATTTCACCTGTGTACTTTTTCCTCTAGATTTCCAGAAAGATTTAAGGCTGAGAGTTAAATTCTCCAGGTTATGAATAACTAAGGTTGCCCTTACAGAATGAAGAAAACTGGCTAAACAAAACTATGTGCTTAAAATGTCTCCAGTTTTCCTATCCAGCAAAAATCTTTAAAAATCAAATGGCGTGTTAGAACAATATGACGTGCTCGGGTGTAAGGTGCTCACTGCAGGTTCACATAGGAAACACAGGTCTGTTTAAAGATTATGGATGGATAACTACAATTCTTAAGATCACCAATTTAATATGGCTATAGTGGTCTTGCTTAGATAAAGCTTTACAAGCTGGCAGTTCGAGATGGCATAGCAAAAATGAAGTATCTGTGTGTACATTTTAAACTGACGGGAAAGTCTGTAGCAACAGGATTGTGTCCCTGATTATGCTGAAAGCAAATCAAAAGCGAGTGAAAACGGCATGTTCTTGCTCTATGATCCTTCCTCCTCCCTGCCCTCGGCTTTGCGGATGCGGGCAATTAGCAGCAGCTGTGCCCCATGCCACAGGATTGATAGCAGCAGTGATACCTGATAACTATCCATATCATCACCATCCTCATCATCTCTCTGGTAGGAAAAAAATAAACACAAAGGACATGCATTTTGGTTCTCAAACAGCACACAAGGAAAACAGGTCTTTAAGCTTAACACACACATTACAAAGGGCACACACAAACAGCATTGGCATAATAAAACACTGAACTGAGTCTCAAAAACTGGACTTAATTCCCTTGCCTATAGTTAACTTAAGAGAATTTAAGATTTTTTTTTTTTTTCTTTCATCTAGAAAGCAGTCATCTAAAAATAGGAACTGTCTTAGATTCTCTTAGCTGGGGAGAGGAGCCAACCCCACTGGGTCAAGACTTACCCCACTGTTATACAAAGTTGCTATTAGTTTCTGGGTGAGCTGTCAACTGAGATTTAGAGTGCTCAAAGTTAGAAAGGACTTTGGGGAGTTTCTTGCTCAGTCTCTTGGTTTTAGCCGCGAGGCAGCTGAGACCTGAAGGATAAAATGATTGAACCCGAGGCTCACATGGATAGTGGCAGGGTCAGGACTGAGGCCAGGTCGGTGCCCTTGACCTGGCACCACACCTCAGCCACTGTGACATGATCCCAGCGGAAAACCACTGGGAAGCTAAGACTCCACGTCCAGTCAGTGCTCTGCATCCGCAAGTCCCCCATCTGCAGATTCAACCAGCTGCAGAAGCTTCTGGATACAGAGGGCGGAGTGTGCTGGGCCATTTTATGTAACAGACTTGAGCATTCTAGTATCCAGATTTTAGTATCCAAAGCGGGGTTCTGGAATCAATTGCCCCTGGATACCAAGGGAAGACTGCAGAGGTTCTGTATACTAAACCACTGCAGTAAGAGTTTATGACTATGTGGGGCTTCCGTGGTGGCTCAGATGGTAAAGACTCTGCCTGCAATGCAGGAGACCCAGGTTGGATCCCGGGTGGGGAAGATCCCCTGGAGAAGGAAATGGCAACCCACTCCAGTATTCTCGCCTGGAGAATTCCATGGACAGAGGAGTCTGGCAGGCTACAGTTCACGGGGTCGCAAAGAGTTGGACAGGACTGAGCGACTACTACTCACTCATGGTAAGAACACAGCCCATGATTTTGGATACATGGCTCTATCATCCACCACTGTAGGACAGACCAGCATTCATGTATCAGTCAGGTGAGAAAAACCAAAACTGTCTTAAACCCATGACAACACTTTACAGAAGCGACATAAAATAAGCATTTTGGCAAACACATTTGCCAAACAAAATGATTGTGTTGAAAATTAAAGGGTCTTAGTTGAGATGATTTTCCTTAGAGATAAGAAGAAGGAGGAAAAAGGGATTCGCTGGTAGTTCAGTGGTTAGGACTCTTGGGCTCTCACTGCCGAGGGCCTGGGTTTGATCCCAGGTCAGGGAACTAACATCCCAGAAGCTACAAGCCCCTCAAAAAAGAGAAAGAAGCAAAAATAAAGAAATCCTGATTTGTAGAGAATATCCATCTCTATGGAGGTAGGTTCTACTTAAAATGAAACATCCTTCTTTCATTTTTCTGTGGTTATTAGAGGGTTAATATCAAAAAGGAAGTGGAGTGGCCTGGTCATATAAAAGACTATTTTTTCCAAGCACTTTAAAAAATATAATTACATTGTTTTCATATTGAAGTATACTTCCAAATATACTGCTTTTCAAAAGTGCTTAAAAAAATACTGTTAAAATTATTCTCTGTGTAGACTTTAAACTTCAGCTTTAGTTTGGTAATCATCATTTTCATTTGGATAACTCTAACTTATTAAATGCAAGCCCAATAACGCAATAACTTTCCTCGAATTAATTCCCCATACTAATGAATAAAGTACAAACATCCCTAATTTATCATTATTTCTTAGACCAAGGAGATACTTCTATTCACTGAAAACCAGCTTGAGCTTTCATGATGTAGAACTATTGTGAAATGAGCTTTTTCTGGTCTGGCTCAAGCTATCACATCAAAATAATTCTAATATTCTATTCCACCAACAAAAATTGTATTGGACATGACCTGCAGCATGGTGCAAAGAAAAACAAAAGCTTTAAAACAGTCACTGCTTAAATTTTCATGGCAGGTACTATATTCTTTGAGGTTTTAACTCAAGACGTATAGCTGCTTTAAAAAGTGCAAATAATCAACCCTTATAGCATTCCTTTGGGCTTCCCTCGTGGCTCAGCTGGTAAAGAATCTGCCTGCAATTCAGGAGACCTGGATTGGGAAGATCCCCTGGAGAAGGGAAAGGCTACTCAGTCCAGTATTCTGGTCTGGAGAATTCCATGGACTGTATGGTCCATAGGGTTGCAAAGAGTCGGACACAACTGAGCCGACTCACTTTTACAGTGTTCCTCAAATGGGAATAATCAATTAGTTAATGACCCACGTCTGTAGTCATGGTTCAGGACACACAGATTCAAGGTTTTATCTAAGATCAGAGATTCATTAAGCCACAAAATTTTATGGCAGAAAGAGACCTCAGAGAATTATTATATCTACCTCATAGTCTCGGAGGAAAGGAAAAGGGAACTCAAAATCTTTTTTTTTTTTTTTAACTATTTATCTATTTGACTGCATTGGGTCTTAGTTGCAGCATGTGGGATTTTGGTTGCATCATATGGGATCTTCTGTTGCAGCACGAAGGCATGTGGGATCTTGGTTTCCCGACCAGGGACCAAAACCCATGTCCCCTGCATTTTAAGGCAGATTCTTAACCAGGCAACCACCAGGGAAGTCCCAGAACTCAAAGTTGAAATGACTCGGTTAAGTCAAACAAAACTAAGTATCCTCACTCCAAGTCTGAGCTCTTTCTACCAGGCCCTGTAGCTGCCCTCAAAGTTGATGGCCAAGTGAAGGACAGCCTATTAATAACATCTACTCCACACACAAGGAAAAGTCTGGTGGAGAAGCATCCCCCGAGACAACAGACTCCAGCCTCACAGCTCCATTGACACTCTTCTCAGGCTTTGAGTCTGAGGCAGTTTTGGCCTGGGGTGAGTCTCCCAAAGTTGTGCCTTCCTTTTGGCCCAACAGTCCAAGCCAATGTCCTTTTTTTTTTTTTTCCAATGTCCTTTTTAGCTTTCAGGAAAGTCCTCGCTGCCATGAAGCCAAAAGGCTGGAAGATGAATCATTCTCAGGATAGTCTGGGCTTTTGCCCAGACTCTGCAGAGAAACCTTTTCTCCCCATCATGACATGGAGCATGTTGCCTTCACGTGTGGCAGTGAGGGAGCCAGGATTCAATGATCTGATTCTTCCAAGTCTCTAATTAAGTTGCTCTTGTTTAGTTGCTAAGTCGTGTTTGACTTTGCGACCCCATGGACTGTAGCCTGCCGGGCTCCTCTGTCCACGGCAATCTCTAGGCAAGAATACTGGAGCGGGTTGCCATTTTCTTCTCCAGGGGATCTTCCCCAACCAGGGATGGAACCCAGGTCTTCTGCATTGGCTGCTGCTGCTGCTGAGTCACTTCAGTTGTGTCCAACTCTGTGCGACCCCATAGATGGCAGCCCACCAGGCTCCCCCGTCCCTGGGATTCTCCAGGCAAGAACACTGGAGTGGGCTGCCATTTCCTTCTCCAATGCATGAAAGTGAAAAGTGAAAGTGAAGTCGCTCAGTCACGTCCGACTCAGAGCGACCCCATGGACTGCAGCCCACCAGGCTCCTCCGTCCATGGGATTTTCCAGGCAAGAGTACTGGAGTGGGGTGCCATTGCCTTCTCCGTCTGCATTGGCAGGTGGATTCTTTACCACTGAGCCATTGGGAAAGCTCGTCTCTAATTATATTTGATCGCAAACCAGGGACTCAGTGAAGCATGTGAGTTCTTTCAGGCCCCTGGGGACAAGTCCCTGATCTCAAAGTTTATTGTGATTGGTAAATGTGATGAATTCTTAGGTGGTCCCACCTTTTAATTTTTAAAAAAATGAAAACAGAAGATTTAGCAAAAGGAGATTTAATGAACATAAACGATCATGAGGACCACTTTCAATTTAAAAAAAGGAAAGCTTTCAGAGAGCTGGTTAACTATGGCCGCATCTGGGGGCAATTTTATATTAATAAAAGTGGAATCAGGCCAAAGCTAGCAAAGTCACATACCCAACATAATTTGGGCCTGATGTAAAATAAAACCTGCCTAAAGTAAATGATTACAATACCTTCAATGTGTGTTTATAAATAAAATTATTACTACGCAGCACTAAGCCAATATGGTATTTTAAACCTAGTAAAAAAGGCAATGGATGGACATAGGAATGGGGTGGGGATGGGGCAGATACATGGTTAAGGCAAAGAGTTTAGTTATATTCCTAAAGGGGACTGCCTTAGTTCTGTATTAACCAATCTTTGTTAAACACGATTTCAAACCTGCTGGTCTCACCTGGTAGCTGTCCAGCCCTCTCTGGAGCTTGGTGGACCTGGCAGTGATGCAGCCGATGGAGATGGACAAGACGGCTTCGACCATGAGTGGCAGTGTGCCGGAGTGCTGGACAGGCTTCACTGTGACTTGGACTCTCCGGGAATGACCCTGCAGAGGTGGGGGTGCGATGCGGAAATGGGTGCCAGGAATGGGAACCGGGAGGGACAGGTGAAGAGGATAAAGGAGAGGGGGAAGAATTATGGAACAGAGAGGCAAGAACTAGAGAGTCCCAGAAAATGTCTGTGACGGAGAAAGCATGAAGCAAGCCGAGGCAAACCGAGTACCTGTCTGAGCTGAAAGACGCCGCCTGTGTTGACGTCCTTGGCCTGGTGAAGCTCCACGGCGGCGTACTCCCCCAGCTCGTTTAGCTCCAGGATGGAGATCCACATCTCTATTCTGCGAGTAACTTCATTCCACCTGCAGAAACACGTCCCAGCAAACAACCAAGTCATTATTCTTTTAACATTTTTTTATTCTTATTTATTTGACTTTGTCGGGTCTTAGCTGCAGCACGCGTGTGTGCTCAATCTCATCCAACTCTTTGCGACCCCATGGATTGTATAGCCTGCCAGGCTCCTCTGTCCATGGGATGATCCTGGCAAAAACACTTGAATAGGTTGCCATTTCCTCTTCCAGGGGATCTTCCTGACCCAGGGATTGAACCTGCATCTCCTGCATTGGCAGGTGAATTCTTTACCATGGCACCACCTGGGAAGAGCCTTAGTTGCCTCTCAACAAGTAGGAGTGTAACTTCCCCGACTACAGATTGATCCACGTCCTCTGCACTGGAAGATGGATTCTTAACCACTGGAGCCCCAGGAAAGTCCCATCCATGTCATTATTAATCAAACACATTATTAGCAATAGGAAGAAGCCCCAAGTCACTGAGCATTTATTATGCGTAAGGCACTGTGCTATGTGTATCACACAAATTATTTTCTTATTTAATAAACTCTCAAAACAACCTCCTATGGTATAGGTTCCTTTTATTTATTTTATTGAGTGAATAAAATTTATTGAGTGAATAAAATAGTCAGTTCACATATTCAGTGAACTGTTTAGCTCTCAAGCATAGAGCTGGATGAGTCATGACAAATGCACACATCTGTGCCCCTTGTCTGGCCATGACCACAGCAAGTTTGCTCAGGCCCCTTCCCCCTCAATTCCCACACCATTCACAGTAGCTGTATAACCTCAGATTAGTTTTATCTGTTCAGAAACTTCATATAAATGGAATCATGTAGTATTGTGCTCTTCTAGCTCTGGCTTCTCTGAGTCAAAACAAAGTTTGTGAGATTTGTCCAAATGGGTAAGAGTGGGACAGAGTCCTTTTCCTTTTTATTGTTGAGTAATAGTCTATTGTGTGACTAATAACACAGTTTATTTCTCACACTGAAGGACATCTGGGTTGTTTATAGTTTGGGGGACATTATGAATAGAACTGCCATAAACATTTATGTACCAGGCTGCTTATAGACTTGCATTTTCATTTTTCTTGGGCAAATACCTAGAAGGATGACTGCTGGGTCATGGGAGAAGCAAATGATCAGCTTTAGAAGAATATACCCTCCTGTTTTCTTCTATAAGCTATATAGTTGTATCTTTTACATTTAAAGTCATGCTCCATCTCAAATTAAGTTTTGTGGAATCATGTGAATTAAGATCAAGGTTGTTTTCTTCCAAATAGATACCCAGATGTCTCAGTCTCATTGAAAAGATGTTCCTTTCCCCATTGAATTTTTTCAAAACCTGGTAGTTTCTTTCATCATTCCCATTTCACAAAGGAGGAAATAGGCTCAGAGAGTCCTAATTCTCAACCGCTGTCCAAGCGTGAGCCTTGACCCCGCGTCTGAAGCCCTCAGCCAAGCACACACCTGTCATGCAGTGTTCTCGTCTTAGCGTGAAGGGAATCGACTTCCCAGATGGAGCTGCCATTCCCGGTACACCGGTGGCCCCACACTTCGATGGCCAGTGCTCCATCTGAAATGAACTCCAGGAATTCCTCCGTTACGTTCACCACGTAGTCCTGGGATAAGCAGGGGAAAGGGAACAGGACAGGAATTATGCAGAAAGGAATCTGTGAAATTTCCTTGTTACCTTTCAACTGGACAGATTCACTTCAGAGTAGGTTAGCCTGATCCCAACTTTAAACCCATTGCTGCTGTTGGACAGAAAACGGCAAGGAAACCAGCCTTATTAGATGGGAAGGGATACTCCGAGATAACTGAATTGAGTTCCTTTCTTTAATACAAGAGGACACTGAGGAAAGCAGCCGCCCCACGTCACACCGCTTGCTGTTGCAGAGCTGAACCTGTCCTCCCTTCCTTGTGGTTCGGTCTCTTTTTCCCACACCACTCCGACTTTCAGCTGGAACAGACCAATCAGCACAGAAAAAAAAAAAAAAAGAGGAATTTATGATTGTTCTTTGCTATGGCTTAGGAGATTAAAAACAGAATTAAATTTTGTATGATTATCTCCACCCATCTGCACTCCTGCTCTTAAACTCTCCCACTCCAACTTTGCAAAAAGCGTTCACTTATTTATTTATGTCAGTGCTCGGGCTTCTCACTGTGGTGGCTTTCTTGCCGTAGAGCACAGGTTCTAGGGTGCACGAGCTTCGTAGTTGCAGCTCCCACAGTCTAAGCACAGGCTTGGCGGTTGTGGTACACCGGCTTAGTTGCTTCTTGGCATGTGGGATCTTCCCAGAACAGGGACTGAACCCATATCTCCTGCACCGGCAGGCGGATTCTTTACCACTGAGCCACCAGAAAGGCCCTCTCACTCCAACTTTTCGCAGATGAGTGAAGAAATAGACGCTGAATGGATGAAGCAGTAAAGCAAATCACCCAGAACAAAGCAGCAGGCAAGGAACCAGTTTCCTTTCCTTCCCATTAGCAGGAAAGGGAAGGAAATGGAAAGGCTGTGCTGTGCTGTATTGCTTTAACGTTATACTACCTAACTTATTGTTTTGTTTGGAGATCAGTACAGTTCAGTCACTCAGTCGTGTCTGACTCTTTGAGACCCCACGGACTGCAGCACGCCAGGCTTCCCTGTCCACCAACTCCCACAGCTTGCTCAAACTCATGTCTGTCGAGTCGGTGATGCCATCCAACCATCTCATCCTCTGTCGTCGTCTTCTCCTCCTGCCTTCAATCTTTCTCAGCATCAAGGTCTTGTTTAATAAGTCAGATCTTCACATCAGGTGGCCAAAGTATTGGAGCTTCAACGTCAACATCAGTCCTCCCAATGAATATTCGGGGTTGATTTCCTTCAGGACTGACTGGTTTGATCTCCTTGCAGTCCAAGGGACTCTCAAGAGTCTTCTCCAGTACCACAGTTCAAAAGTATCAATTTTTTGGCACTCAGCTTTCTTTATGGTACAACTCTCACATCCATACACGACTACTGGAAAAACCATAGCTTGACTAGATGGACCTTTGTCGACAAAGTAATGTCTCTGCTTTTTAACATACTGCCTAGGTTGGTCATAGCTTTTCTTCCAAGGAGCAAGCGTCTTTTAATTTCATGGCTGCAGTCACCATCTGCAGTGATTTTGGAGCCCAAGAAAATAAAGTCTCTCACTGTTTCCATTGTTTCCCCATCTATCTGCCATGAAGTGATGGGACCAGATGCCATGATTTTTGTTTTTTGAATGTTGAGTTTTAAGCCAGCTTTTTCACTCTCACCAAGAGGCTCTTCAGTTCCTCTTTGCTTTCTGCCATAACAATGGTGTCATTTGTATATCTGAGATTATTGTATTTCTCTCAGTAATCTTGACTCTAGCTTGTGCTTCATTCAGCCCAGCATTTCACATAATGTACTCTGCATGTAAGTTAAATAAGCAGGGTGACAGTATAGTATAGAGCCTTGATGTATTCCTTTCCCAATTTGGAACTAGTCCATCATTTCATGTCCACTTCTAACTGTTACTTCTTGACCTGCATACAGATTTCTCAGGAGGCAGGTAAGGCGGTCTGGTATTCCCATCTCTTTCAGAATTATCCACAGTTTGTTGTGATCCACACAGTCAAAGGCTTTAACACAGTCAATGAAGCAGAAGTAGATGTTTTTCTGGAATTCTGTTGCTTTTTCTATGATCCAGCAGATGTTGGCAATTTGATCTCTGGTTCCTCTGCCATTTCTAAATCCAGCTTGAACATCTGGAAGTTCTCGGTTCACATACTGTTGAAGCCTACCTTGGAGAATTTTGAGCATTACTTTGTTAGAACGTGAGATGAGTGCAATTGAGTGGTAGTTTGAACATTCTTGGGCATTGCCTTTCTTTGGGATTGGAATATTTGAAGATAGGGCCAGAATTTTAAAAGGAAAATAAACTTAATGACCAATTAGCACAAACTACACATTTTAGGGGTGAAAAAAAATTCCAGGTCACATAGTGAGTCCAAGGCCTCTGAGACTAGTCTTTATTAAGCTAGTTGTTAACTAGGACATATTTTAAATCCAGGTTTCACCCTTCTAAAGGAGCAACTTTTTGGCTCTAAAGAAATATGAGAAATAATTAAAAGAATATTCAGAGAACAACAACAACAAAAGATTAATAAAGAATTGACAAATAGACTTGGTGAACACAGCTTAAAAAAAGTGGGCTACTTGTTTTCATAAAAATAATGACTTGACAACTGATGAATTTATTTGCAAGGCAGCAATCGAGAAACGGATATAGAGAACAGACTTATGGACATGGGGAGAGGGAAGAGGGTGAGACATATGGAAAGAGTAACATGGAAAGTTGCATTACCATATGTAAAACAGACAGACAGTGGGAATTTGCTGCAGGTCTCAGGGTCCTCAATCAGGGGCTCTATATGAACCTAGAGGAATGGGATGGGGAGGGAGATGGGAGCGAAGCCCAAGAGGGAGGGGACATATATACACCTATGGCTGATTCATGTTGAGGTTTGACAGAAAGCGACAAAATTCTGTAAAGCAATTATCCATCAATTAAATAAATTTAAAAAGGCAAAAAAAAGAATGACTTGACAGACTTTACATATGTGAAATTTTACAAGTGATGATATGGATGTGTTTTCTAAGTGTTGAACCAGAAAAGATGGGCACAATTTCAAAAAAATAGTAGTCTTGAGAATCTATTACGAATTGTCCATGGAAAATAATTGTAATATATAGTGGAGCTGTATGTAAAAAATAAAGTACACTTGGAGGTTAAAAAGCCTAATAAACATATTATGTTTCATAATGGGGAAAACCTATAAGTTACAAGTAGACTTCTGAACTGGGCTCCGGCCGGCAGCCTCCCAGGTAGTTCATTTTGCAGTGGCATTTGTACCTTACAGTGAGAGAAGGTCACGGTGTACTGGGCATCCTTGGACTGCGGGGAAGGCACCTCAGGGTCCACAACAGGGGCAGCCACCGTGGATTCACACTGGTCCCAGAACGTGTACTGACAGAAGACGAAATTTGAGAGGTTTAAGGGCAGCCCAGTTGCTTCTTTAATTTTTACCTGAAGAGAAAAAAAAAAACAAAACATGCAAATATAACTCTCATAAAGAAAACAAACTATGCATGCTTTTCATAGGGATGAAATAAATCAGTCATCCATTTGACATCTGAAGTGTTCTTGCCTGGGAGATTCCATGGACAGAGGAGCCTGGTGGGCCACAGTCCATGGGGTCGAAAAGAGTCGGACATGACTGAGTACACACACATCCAAGAGCATCTGTAATGACATCTGTACCACAGTTTTGTAACTGCAGTATATGAGCATGGTGACAAATGCACACATCGCTCTCAAACTTTCCTAACGACTGAGTTTCAGATACAGCTGCAACCTTTACTAGAAAAGCATGATTCACTAAACAATATACACTCCTTGCAGCTTACATGCATAGACACTTTTGAAACTTCACACAACTGTCATCATAAAGTGTGCTATACTTCTGGAAAAAGTACTGTCCATTACCATGTTTGCTGTCAGAAAGTTTAACTCATAGCTCAGTTGGTAAAGAATCTGCCTGCAATGCAGGAGGCCCCGGTCCGATTACTGGGTCGGGAAGATCCGCTGGAGAAGGGATAGGCTCCCCACTCCAGTATTCCTGGGTTTCCCGGGTGGCTCAGCTGGTAAAGAATCTGCCTGCAATGTGGGAGACCTGGGTTCGATTCCTGGGTTGGAAAGATTCCCTGGAGAAGGGAAAGGCCACTCATTCCAGTATTCTGGCCTAGAGAATTCCATAGGCTGTATAGTCCATGCGTCGCAAAGAGTCGGACACGACTGAGCGATTTTCACTCACTCACTCACTCACTCACTCATGTTATATGCAAAATGCCCAAGATTTTCCATCAAATTGTTTTGAATGGAAAAGATCACTTATTCGAGCCTCTGCAGCCCTGCCCTCTCACCCGGCATGTCAGTTTCTTGACTCGGTGAATGATTTCCCCGGTGCTGTCTACAACTTCGAGACTCCCACTTTCACTGGAGTTTTCCGAGGAGTCGTCCTCCACCATGCGCTCCGGGACGGCGCCTGTAACTCGCATCACTTCCACGTGGAGACGCCCTGCAACCTGGGTCAAGGAACCAGAGCACCGAGGGGTTAAAAGGCAGCCTGTGGACAAAACCAACCTGAGATGGGAAGGATGCAACCATAACCCCCAATGAGCAGCTCCACCGTGACAACTAGGCCACCTCCAGCAACAGGAAACTTCCAGAGCTAGTCCGCTCCATCACCTGCTCGGAAATCCCCAGGCTTTACTTGGAGCGAAATCTGCCTCCTGGAATCATCTTCATTCTTACCCTTCTTCTACAGGACAGTTCATGAACAGCACAAAGGCAGCTAACACATGCTACTTGGAGTCATCTATTTCCCTTATTCATATATTCATTCACATACTCATCTGATCAAATACCTGGCATCGTGGGGAACACCAAGATAAAGACACGGGCTCTGCTGTCTGGATGCGCACGGTCAAACGAGGAGACAGAGAATTAAAAACCCAGAACAGCAGTATAGACTAACTGCTCTAACAGAGATATGTGTGGGTTGTCACGAGACGAATTTATCCACTTGACAGATATTTACGGAGAAGTGACTGGGTGCCAGGGAAGGTACGAAGCATTGCGTTTACAACAGTAAACCAAACAGTCAGGCCACTGGGCTCATATGGCCTCTATTCTCTTGGAAGCAGAAAAGGCGAACAGACCTCACATGGTGGCTGGAAGCAGGGTGAAGGGTGAGACGTACTCCAGGAGGGAGGACAAATACAAAGCCACTAAGTTATAAGGAAACAGGTCCTTTAAGGTGGTTTTTCTAAAAAAAGGGGGTGGGTGGGGCTTGAAGTCTCCAGCCCTTTAGTGGTTCTCTGGATCGTTGAGAGTTTAGCAGCATCTCTCCTGTAACTGCTGGCACAGAACTGAATTTAATGGGTGGAGTCACCCCAACCTTCGCAGACTTGGAGTGCGGTCATCGGCCAGGTTTATCCCTGAGACCACACTTTAAGGCTGGAGTGACAAGTCGTGAAGGGGACCCACGCGCTGGCAGTGCTGCTGTCATCTTAAACAGTGAGGCTCATTCTCAAAGACAGCTCAGACCACCTTCTGCAGAGCAACTGGCCCTGGCACCCAGGACCTGCGAGAAATGAGTGATGGCATTTGACAAGTGAGACAAATGTGGAGGAAGGAGTATGAGAAAGGGAAGAAAGGAGAAATCACTTAGGAGATGGTACTTCTTAAAGCTTTTTTCCCCTAATGCTTTTTGAGAACCTAATACATTTTTAGTAAAATTTTAGGGGTATCAGTGGAACACTCAAAGCCCACCATGGACCCTAGCTTAAGTAACCCTGACTAGGGACTCAGCTATTACGTCCCTTTGTCGTTGGAGTTGTGCCCATTTTAACATGGCAAACAGTAACTTCATTAGTCTCCTATAGCAGCATAGTGTTCACAGGTGGGTTACACGTGTGGGAATATGAGCCATGTACTTACACATCACAGCTGGGAACCTCAGGTTTATTTTCTGGGTTCACTTCAGGCAGAGTGGAGCCCTATTCTCAGCCTGCTCTAAGAACCACAAACCATACGTAAACTACACAGTCAGTGGGAATATGCTGTATGATGCAGACAGCTCAAACTGGTGCTCTGTGACAACCTAGAGGGGTGGGATGGGGTGGGAGGAAGGTTCAAGAGGGAGGGGACATACGTATACCTATGGCTGATTCATGTCGATGTATGGCAGAAACCAACACAACATTGTACAACTATCCTCCAATTAAAAATAAATTTTAAAAGTAAAATAAAAATGTAACTTAAAAAAAGAATCATGAAAAGCAACTTAGTATTTCCAAGTTTGCATGTTATTAAAGAACAAATTACTTTTAAATTTAGTAGCGTCATGAAATATTGATGTTGCTAAATTTAAAATGAAGACATTTGTTGCTGAACTGGGTAATAAAAAAAAGTTAGAACTTGAACATTTTCTGAAATGTTTCAGGCTGAAATAAGGCCAATATAATGAAATAATTGAAATATGAGAGGCATTTTTTTTTAAAAGAGGTGGTAACAATAGGATGGTTAAGCTTGTTTGTTTTGAATATTTCAGATTTCAAAATAATCCTCTCAAGTTATATCTTATAAGGGCTTCCCCTGTGGCTCAGATGGTAAAGAATCTGCCCGCAATGTGGGAGATCTGGGTTCAATCCCTGGGTTGGGAAGATCCCCTGGAGAAGGGAATGGCTACCCACTCCAGTATTCTAGCCTGGAGAATTCCATGGACAGAGGAGCCTGGCAGGCTATACAGTCTATCGGGTCACAAAGAGCTGGACATGACTGAGCAACTTTCACTTTCATTTTTATATCTTGTAAAGATCACTTAGGGGCCAGGAAGGAGCTAAAGGGTATTATGGAGGTAAGAGCTTAAAAGAGGAGTCAATGTGGGGCACAGAGCCGAATCTGGTCTCCAAAAGATTTCTAATTCGATTAAAACGAAGAAAATCCTTGTGAACCACAAACAAAAAACATGTTCTAATAATCTTTTAAAGCCATGAGTTAATGTTGATAGTTTCTACTGATATTAGTAGAGGAAAAGAATGTGATCCTGAGGCTTCACCCTAGTTTCTGGGTCTAAATCAAGAACATAACTTAAATCGAGTTAAAACAAACCAAAAAAAACACACTTGAGCCATGGTCATTTTCTCCCAGGCTGGCTCGTCCTTACCTCCCCCTGCTGGCTGATGATAGGAACTGCATACTGAAGCTTCACATCACAGAAGAGACACTCCAGGAACACATTAGCGACACCAATCAGGTTGTGATTCTCTTGGGCTTCATAGAAAGGGTCACCTCGTTTCCCGCAGAGTCGCTTAGCCTGAGTGGCAGGACATGTTAGGGGGTTGGGTGTAGGGGGTGAGTAGGAAAGAAAACATCAACCTAATAACTATTTAAAACCATCTGTTTTTAAATGTTTCAAAAAGAAAGCATTTATCCACATCAATTAAAAGTAAAATCAGAATCATGTCATTAAATAAAACAAAACTAGCACACAGGAGGGGTTTGTTAGTTAGGGCAATAACTGATGAAAAGGCGTGGAAAGCCTTTCCATCAGTTATAGCCCCACCCACCACACACCCCACCCCAACCCTCCCCGTCTTCCCTGGCACACCCTACCTTTTTTCCATTACTCATGTCCGAACAATGGAACATGCTCTCTAAAATTATTCTTAGCATGTACCCAGCCATGAACACCGCTAGGGGAGCATGAGCATATGCTAATGAATACAAAATCCACGCTGGCCCATCTAAGCTGATTTTTAACACCACCTACAAAACAGCACAAATCCACTTTGTTCCACTTCATTTCACTTGAAATGTACTCAAGATGCAGAAGGTGCTAGATGTTCTCTTCACTTAGTTCCTATCTGTGTGAGGATCACATATTTTATGGCCCATCCAACTGACCTTTCAAGATCACTTTCACTTTATATTTCTAATATAAATGTCCCAAGCATCACTACAGATATTCAGTGGTGCCGGTGTGTGTGTTCTGACGACTGTGTGTTAGTCACTTAGTCATGTCCGACTCTTTGTGACCCCATGGACTGTAGCCCGCCAGGCTCCCCCATGCATGAAATTCTCCAGACAAGAACAGTGAAGTGGATTGTCATTTCCTTCTCCAGTTCTGATGGCTAAATCACTTATATTCTGTCCTTTTAATGCAACCAAAGCTCCTTGACATTTTGTCCCTTTTACCTCAGGAATCTTTTCCTTCCATTCTTGATAAAGTTCTCTCATATCAATTAATTTATTCTCCAGCTTCTCAATGGTCCATACTTGGGTGCTCTTTCCTTTCCTCCTCACTTGAATAGCTGGCTCACTCACTATTGCTCCTCTCTGTAGAATGTAGGAAAACGAAGACAAAAAAACAAACACAGCAAATCTTGTTATAACGTTTTGGATTGCTAAAGCAATATGCACTATCACAAAGTAGAAAGTTTGAAAAAGACACATAATGTATACAAAGAAAGATGAAATCTACCATATATGGAATATTCTAGTTTATTTTCAATCTTCTTTGTAGGGCTGTGCACACACATTTTATTTTTAATCACAATCAGAACCAAGCAAAAATACAGATTTCCCATCCCAATTCCTTCTCCACAGTTAACCTTTTTGTGTGGTTAAATATTCTTCAGAAATATAATGTTTAATAGCAACAAAGTGATCTGTTATGGGGATGTATCACTCATTTGACTAATTAGTCTACTGCCCAAGATCATGGCTGTTTCAAATGTTTGCTATTACAAAGGTAACTATGATAAGCAGCCTTGTACAAAAGCACATAAACCTTTACAAACACTTCTGTAAGTATGGATTTAGAGTAAATGTCACAAAGGAGAACTGCTTGGTCAAAAGACTAAAATGCAAGAAGGCTGATGAGATACCCTCTGACTCATTTCTCGCTCACTTGTCGGGAGGGAAAAATGAACAGAGGGAAAAATCACTTTTCAAAGTTTCTCCCTAAAGAAAAAAATCTTGAAGTTTTAATGATGGAAACTTCCGAGGGGCTGCAAAGAATCCTTCTGTGTACATAAAACAGGGATCACAGGAGTTTTCCTTTCTTGTCACTCTCTCAGAACGGTACTATTATAAGATATTTACACATCCCCCATTTCAGGAGGCATTTATATGAGAGAGCAAAGCAAGAGGAGTTAGTTATATCCATTTCTAGTTTCAATGTTTTATTGTTTATTTCTGGCTGCACTGCGTAGCTTGTGGCATCTTAGTTCCCCAACTAGGGAGTGAATCCTGGACCACAGCAGTGAAAGAGCAGAGTCCTAACTACCAGGGAATTCCCAAGTTTCAATGTTTTAAAAAAAGCATTTAAACTAGCAAGTCTTTTAGCCCTCTGGATTCTCATATTCTGATCATATATACCCAAAGAGGTTTCTAGAGGGGGTCTCTAAAAGAACAAACCCTCTGGCTCACGTCAGGGTCTCTTCACAGATGTTCTGCAGATGTCAAGGTTCTGTTCTACCTCTCAGAAGCTACTGCCGCGCCTTTGCCCTCCTCCTCTTTGAGAGCATTCTCACCTTCCTGTTGGCACTGAGGTTCGCAGCAGGGATCTGCAGAGTCACCTGGTAGTCGGTGAGCTTGCTCATCTCCTCGGCTAAGAAATTTGCCTCTCTCACCAGGGTGTTGGCTTTCACCAGCTGCTCCCGCAGTTTTGCCAGGCTTTGGCGAAAGAGTTCGTCCCTGCGAGCAGCAGAGAAGGAAATGAGAACATCCGGAAGAAAACTGCAATCCCGTTTTCCAAGTGAGTCATATTATTAGAAAGTAGTAAGAATCTCCTCTCAGAGTATCTTTCAACCTATTGTTGCCAATTCACCTCTTATGCTTCCCTCTTCCCACGGGGGTTCCATGGGCTATTCACTGGTAACCAGGGATGAGGAGCAAATGTGTGGGGTAACTTAACTTCCAACCATGTTTTAAATTATATAATATTTGAAAAAGAATCGATTTTGATATGAAAATGCAAAAAAAAAAAAAAAGCCCAATAAAGCATTCCTTTAGGAAAAAGAAATCATTATGACTTTTGTAAGCTTTGCAGTAGAGGAGATCTAGAATAAGGAGAAAGTGTTTTATGTGATATCTTCATTTGGTAAATGTGAGAAGTAGGTACTTTTGGGGCAGCAGAAGTTTGCTTTTCAACTCTAAATGATAGTGCTTCCTGATAAATGTGTCTCTAACATCCTGACTAGATTCAAACCCTATTACATATTTTCCCAGAGCCACATTTTTTGCCTCAGTAGTCTTCATCGTGTAGTTCAGCTGGTAAAGAATCCGCCTGCAATGCAGGAGACCCCAGTTCGATTCCAGGGTTGGGGAGATCTGCTGGAGAAGGGACAGGCTGCCCACTCCAGTATTCTTGGGCTTCCCTGGTGGCCCAGCTGGTCAAGAATCCGCCCGCAATGCGGGAGACCTGGGTTCGATCCCTGGGTTGGGAAGATCCCCTGGAGAAGGGAATGGCTACCCATTCCAGTATTCTGGCCTGGAGAATTCCATGGTCTATTTCATGGGGTGGCAAAGAGTTGGACATGACTGAGTGACTTTCACTTTCGGTCTTCATCATAATTCCAATTTTTCACTTATTTGTATAACTATTTGCCTAATAACACTCATCTCCCCTATGAAGCTGTAAGCACCCCTAGGGCAGGGACCACGTCTTTTTTTGCTTGTCACTATATCTAATTCCTGGCCAAGTACATGGCCCATCACAGAATATGCAAAAATTAACCAGTGAATGAAAGAAAGAGTAGAGCTGACCCTTGAACAACATGGGTTTGAACTGCATAGGTCCACTTAGATACGGAATTTTCCCTCTATGATTCATGGCTGTTTGAATCTATGGATGTGGAATGCAGATATCAAGGACCAACTGCAAAGTCACGGATTTTCTGTGGCATGTAGTGTGCACACATGATAAATGCTTAAGAAATATCCAGTGCTATTATTATTACAACAGAGGAGTTATTAATGGACTATTGACAAAGCCTGGCCTTTTCATTTACTGAATGCATGACTGAGAGGATATTTCGATTGATTGAAATAATATTTCCCATGACTTGGTGCTGTTGGGATCATAAAAAAGCACCATTCCCAGACTGCGGCAAGAACGCTTTGCAATAGTTTATTGTCTTTACTGTTGTTACCATTTCCTCCACCACTGCCTCAGTTCTGATACAAATATTTTAAAGTTGTAGATTTAAAAAATTCAGATTTCTTAACATTAAAACTGCATTTAAATTGACTCCAAAGTAAGAGAAATAACAAGAAATGCTTTTTATGCTTTGAGTGAGTGAAAGTCATGTCCAATTCTTTGGGACCCCATGGACTGTAGCCGGCCAGGCTCCTCTGTCCATGGATTTCTCAGGCAAGAATACTGGAGTGGGTTGCCATTTCCTTCTCCAGAGGATCTTTTGGACCCAGGGATCAAACTCGGATCTCCTGCACTGCAGGCGGATTCTTTACCATGGGAGACACCAGGGAAGCCCATTTTTATACTTTAGAACCATTCAGTTGTTCTTCAAAACCAAACAGTGGTATTCTAACTTGGAACCATTTTTACTGACAGGTAACGGGGCAGGTGAAATCTTTAACAACTGACGTCACAGTAAACATACTTGAAAGTGGAAAAGTGAAGTCTCTCAGTTGTGTCCGACTCTTTCGGACCCCATGGACTTGTAGCCCGCCAGGCTCCTCCATCCATGGGGTTTTCCAGTCAAGAAGACTGGAGTGGGTTGCCATTTCCTTCTCCAGGGGAATCTTCCTTGAAAGACAAGGCGACCACTAACAATTCAGACATGGAAGTAAGATTTCCCTCTTTGCTAGGTCTGTCCCCCTTGTGCCTTGCCCCGGCCCCCGGGCCCCCTTCCTACCTCTCCTCGGCCCACTGGGTCACCGTCTGCTGCGCCGTCTGGCTGCTGTAGGCCAGGCGGTCGGGGCCGCTGCTCTGGGGCTGCCGCTCCGGGGACAGCTGCTGGCGGAGCTGCTCCAGCTCGCGCTCGTACATGAGCCGCTGCTCCTCGAGGGCGCTGCGCTTTTCTTCCAGGTACTGTTTCTCCAGGACCTGCACCACGTTCTGAACTGGGTCTGGTGACCAAGAGACAAGGCAAGGGGCTCTTCAGCGGTGGCTCGGACAGGCAGCGCCCCCCACCCCAGCGAGGCTTCTAACAAGAACCGTCTCCTCCCCCAGGCGGAGCCTTTCCGTGGGCTTGTCTGTGAGCGGCCGGCTGGACCCGGCCAGGTGGAATTCTCTCCATTTCCTTTTTCTTAACATTTCAGATTAAACACCTTGTATGGAAACATTCCTCGCATCTATTATTACGTTCTTCAATTTGATGAGCTTGCCCTGATGTCTACATAGGTGGTTGAACTACAGAAAGAAGAGGGTAAAGGAAAAAGGGATGGTATTCTATCCACCGAGAAGAAAGACTCAATGAAACCTAAGGTGATTTCAAAGACAGAGCCACACAAGATTTGATTTTATGTCGTCACTTTTTAGGTGCATTTAGCACTGGTTTTAGTTGACAAAGGGTTTATAGTTCCCATGGACAAATCCATTGACCAAGGGTTTCTAGTTCCAATTTGGCTAAAAATTTGTTTCTCCTGAATTTCTCTAATGTGGGAGGAAACCTAGAGATCACAGCATCTGTTTGAAAATATGAATTGCATATATGGCCTGGCAATTTCTCAGGTGTTAATAGCCAAGAAAGCGATTCACTTGCCAAAACAAATGTCTACTTCTGCTTTTCTGCTTTTGCAGATTGAGCGATGACCAACATACGTGTGGGTGAACAGGTATTGGAAACACTAACAGATCTTGTTTAAAGGGGCCCCGACTATGATGAGGGGTGGTTATGGTATAGGTAGGACTCAATCCTAAAGAGTTAGCTGGCTGTGCCAGGACATTAGCTTGCTGACGGCCAATGACCTGGATGCAGTGGACAAAGATTAAGGAAAGCACAGATCATGTGTACGAAAGAGAAAGCTATGACACATCTAAGTGAGGAGGCCATAATAGGGAAACAGTACGTTAAGACAATCTGGGTGGTAAACAAAGAAATTTACCATAAGGGTAAGTATTTCCTTGAAGTACATAAGACCTAGGAGATTTACTTGTATTCTCAGACTAGCTTGTGATTCACAGACTTGCCTATTATTCAGTGCAGTGTCCTGTTTCTACAAATTGACTCTCAATTTCTGGGATAAGAGAAGGAAATTAAGAGGAATCTTCACATCACCTGATGATGGATACTGACTGACTTGACCAGAAGACCCTATCAATTTGTGAAATAAGCATTCATATTTTACTAGTTTTCTATATGAGAAGAGGTAAAAAGAAAATAGCACTTTAGCTTTAAAAAGAAAGTTAAATAATACAAAAGAGAGTAAAAGTAATGTTAAAAATCACTAGATATGCACAGTATAGGTGAGTTGTTTTAATAAAAACGATGACCACAAACAGCAATAATAATTCAACTATCTGTTGGCTTATGTCTCAGGGTAGAGGCACTATATGCTTCGCATGCATCATCTCATGAAAGCCTTGCAACAAACCTAGGGGTGGACAGCATTCCCATTTTAAAGATGAGACAACTGGAGCTCAGAAAGGTTAAGTGGCCAACCTAAGATGGCACAGCTAATAAGCAAAGCAACAGAGCCAGGTTTTGAACTCAGACCAGAGTTAATTATCTGGGGTAGGAAATAGTAATAATTCTTACCTCCAATGTTTTCCTCAGAATTAGTACTCTGCTAAAGAACAGATGTTTAAAAAATACTGTTCTTTGCTGATGTAAAATTCTAAAATTCATTTTTTTTCCAAAGCAGAATATTTTTATTCACAGAGTCCTGATGTAAGAGTCCCTGAAATGCATTACCTGAAAGGCCAGTGAAAAATGGACTCCTAAAAAAAAAAAAACCCTCTTACACAAAGACAGACCACGGCTGCATAAGACCTTTCCCATAGTGAAAACGGACATGCTCCAAAGGATTAGAACTTCTGATACAGTCTTATAACCTCTGGAAGAAAAATTGTGAATAATATGGTAATGCTTTTTGAGTGAGTTTTAAAAAATTTTACATGTAAGGGCGAGAGAAGAAAAGTTCTCTCAGAATTTTATATATATGTATATTTCTCAAACTATATATATATTTTTCTCTATTTAGGCTCTAGGTGTCAAAAAGAAAGGACAGGGTCCTCACCATCGATTTATAGGGCCCTAACCTAGTGTGTATGAACCTTTTCTCAGAGAAAGAAAACTGGAAAACACATCAATTTTTTTATAAAATCATATTCTAGAGCTTTGGCTAAAAGACACTGAATAAGATGTTTAATTCTCATTCTACTTGCTGGTCAATGGTGTGTAGAAACACATATATCACAAGTGGCTGAGGAGGGGGTTCCACGCCAACGTACAGGTGATGTGACTGGTCATGACACAGCGCCCCGACTGCTCACCAGGGCCTCTCAGGAGCCACGGATCAACACACAGATGCACCAGAGGGCAACTCCAAGCATCCTTCCCCTCGCCTGCCATGGCCCAGCCTGGGAAGCCCTGCTCGGGGACTCCAGGGTGACCGGGATACACAGAGCCCAGGTGAGGTACAGAGGCTGAGGTTTCTTTTTTCCTCTGACCCCAACACAAGTCAGGAAATACTTTTCTCTTAGACATATTTGATAACATTTTCTTTCTGAATTAATTAACCTGTTTTAAGCCTTTCTCACTATACAGGATTTTTTTTTTCCTTTTGGCCACATGTCACGGGTTGTGGGATCTTAGTTGCCCGAGCAGGGATCGAACCCAGGCCCTTGGAGGTAAAAGCATAGAATCCTAACTGCTGGGAATTCCCTATACAGCATATTCTTTTTTGTTTGTTTTTAAATTTAAACTTTTTGTTTTGTATTGGGGCATAGTCAATTAACAATGTTGTGACAGTTTCAGGTGAATAGCGAAGGGACTCAGCTATAACTACACATGTATCTGTTCTCCCTATATTGCATACTCTTAAAAAGATCATCCCAATCAGCATGTCAGTCTGACTCTGTGATATGGGCAAGGACAGAAACCAAAGATGATCTGGCCTGTTCTCAAATCACCAGTCCACTATCAAGAGACTGCTAACAGTTTCCTTCATTTCCCTATCACTCTCTTTCTCGTGAATGAACTGTTTTAAAAACTCAAGTGAGCCTGAAGCCTCAGGCCAAGAAACCAAAGGGCTAAGTGTTTTAGGAGAGAAAGGACCTCTTTTCCTTTGGGCATCGCATGCTCCCTTCTTCCTTACTTTATTCTCTGCCTGGTACATAACTACGCAATGAGCGCAAACTTCCTTGTTTGTCCTGAGAATGGGAAAGAGAGAGGGTGATGGTGTAAAGGTTGAAGGGCATTTACATGACCCAGAGGAAAGTGAAAGTGAAAGTCACTCAGTTGTGTCTGACCCTTTGTGACCCCACGGTCTATACAGCCCATGGAATTCTCCAGGCCAGAATACTGGACTGGGTAGCCTTTCCCTTCTCCAGGGGATCTTCCCAACCCAGGGATCAAACCCAGGTCTCCCGCGTTGCAGGCTGCTTCTTTACCAGCTGAGCCACAAGGGAAGCCCCGTGACCCAGAAAATTAAAAAAAAAAAAAGCGACCCAGAGAATTAGAATTAATTCATATCAAGATACCTCAGGCACTGAATCAAAGGGCAGAATAGACCCTTCAAGGGAAAAAAGAACCTTTTAATCCCAGATGGAATAAGCTCTTGGGCCCTTCACCAGCCCCTCAGTTCTTCTTTATTTCGGAGCTGCCACTGACTCTGTGAAAACAGTTGTTGTCGAGAAAAACATATCACGGTCTAATAATACTAGGTTGGCTTTCACTCTTAATTCAAATGAATTGGGTTTTAGACCATTAATTATTCTAGAGATTTGAAGATACGCTATTTCAGTTTATCACTGGGATGATGCAGGTGACTATTTACCCAGAAGTACCATATCCTGAACTGCAGTGCTGTCGACAGAAATAAAAATACCAGAGACACTTCTTGCTGTCGGCTACATGAGAAAAAAAACAGCCACCAGATTCTAACCTTTGGGAAGGCCGTGGAATTCAGAAACGGGGAGGAAGCAGTCATCACTGAAAAGGGAACATTCCTCCAACAAGAATTCAGAGCACCTCTGCCAGGCAGAAGATTGCAGTGTCTTCCCCATCATGTTAGACCTGGCCAAAGCATGAAGCACAAGCGCCAACAGGCAGCCCCACTAAAAACCAGCCAAGCTCTCCCTCAAGCTAAAGCCAATCCGTTAAAACCTTTATCCCAGTGTTTGTGGAGGAGCTTCGTCTGAAACCACATGAGAGGGAAGAGAATCTTCAAATAGGACCACCAAGGGGACGACCACCAGGCAGACAGGCTTATGATCGGGAAGCCACCTAAGCAGTAGAGGTGAAGAGCGTGAATTCTGTCCGGCCGCCAGCATCTCAGCATTGTATCGGAGCACAGCGGTGTGCCCTACAGGGGAGCTCCACTTAGCAAGGGGAGAGGGTAAAGCATAGTGACGGGGAAACATTACTTTTACATGAATGAAATCAACACTAGAGATCAAAGTCTGATCTAGAACACAAATGGATACTCACGTTAACACCATGCGCCCCGCCACTGATGACTAATTGCTCCAGCTAAGAAGACTGGAGGGATTAACAAGTACTACACACTCGCTGGTTATCCAGGGGGATTATATATATATATATATAGGATAAGCAGGTAGTGACTGGAGAAATTAGAAATGTGTGACATGGGATGATAGAGAGATGATTAAATAGCTACCACTTAGATACTTCACAGAGTTGGAGAACAGAGACATCCAGAAGTCTGCAACTGCATCTAAAGAACAAGCTCTCTTCTAATGGGCGTTCCTTCACCTGGAGTTTGGAACTGCACCCTCCTGTCACACCCTGCACCTACTGGGGCTTCCAAACCACCACTCACAGGAGACTTGCTGCTCAGGCATGTTGTTAAATGACCCACTGACGTGATTCTGTCTGAGCATGAAATGTCTGTCGGGACTCCTCCCAACTTGGTGAGCAAGTGGCAGAGAGGCTGGAGCTTGAGTCCCGGCCGTGGTCCTCCGTGTGCTGCGTTGTCAAAAGCCCCCGTAGTTAATCTTAATCTCTTTTTTTCTTTTTAAAATTTTTGGCCGCAGCATGGCACGTGGGACCTTAGTTCCCCAGCCAGGGATCGAACCTGTGTCCTCTGCACTGGAAGGCAGAGTCTTAACCACCGCCACAGAAGTCCCTTAATCCCTAATCTTAATGATGCTCTTTTCTATTATTCTATACTCTACACAGTAATACATCACACTTGTTTTCTCATCTAGCCTTCTCTTGATACTTCATTTTTATAATTAAAAAGAGGGATCCTTGAAACTAAAAATCCAGAAATAAACAAAAAAGGTCAGAATCTTTATTCCTGCAACAGAATACCCAATTTGATATGCCAGAAATCTGACAATTCTCTAGCCATGCTCAAATTCCTCTCAGAGTCATTTAAAGAGGAGAGAGAGAAAGTAACTGTTTAGGGTCTCACCGTTACTATTCAGCGTTTTCATGATAACCTCCATCTGGGCAAATTCGTAGTTGTAGTCTGGTTCTGAGGAAGCTTCACTGGCCGCATCCAGGTCGTGCTCCGGTGGGCCGGTCTCTTTTTCAAAATCTTTCAACCAATCTCGCCGTTTCCTCTTAGGCAAATTAATTCTGTGGGGTTTTTGACCATTAGCGAAAATCAACGTGCTTCACACTCGGGTAACAGAAAAGGTGTGTCAGTGAACACGGTAGTGAGCACAAAGCGGTTACCTGAAGAAGTGGTTGTTCCCCCACAGGATCCTGTCCCCGTGCCACAGCTGGGTGGTGCTGCACACGAGCGTGCCGTTTACACAGGAGCTGGGGGACAGGGAAGCGGGGGACACGTCAGCTGAACAGGAACGAGCAGGAAACCCCAACCCAGGAGCCCAACAGGTTAAGCGGGGGAACTCTCCCTTAAGAGACATAATGTGTCACGCCGTGTCCTTTATTATCCTAAACACTGAATGATCCTTCTAAAAACCCGGCTTCTCATGCTCACTAGCCATATGTTAATGCTCAAGAGCCCCACACGGATTTGTGTGTGCGCCTGCTCAGTCACTGAGTCACTTCAACTATTTGCGACCCCATGGAGTGTAGCCCCGCCAGGCTCCTCCGTCCGTGGGATTTCCCAGGCAAGAATAATGGAGTGGGTTGCCATTTCCTACTCCGGGGGATCTTCCCCACTCAGGGACTGAACCCGTGTCTCCTGCATTGGCGGGTGAATTCTTTACCGCTGAGCCACCAGGAAAGCCCACACCACCTCGACAGTGCCTACCAAAATGGTCTCAGCAGATAGAGAACCTTTCCACGGTCTCAGAAAGTTCTACTGAGCAGCGTTCTTCTAGAATAAAACTAGAAACAGCTCCAGAGTAAATCAGAGAGAAATATAATAAGCTTTACTTCTTTAACTCATTACTTTTGTGATCATCTGTATCTTTAGAGGATCCCTATTCTAGGTGCTTGCTTATACACACACATATCATGCTCTTAATACAATAATATAAAAAAGAAAAAGTTACGGAAACTGCCTTGTTTGGCAGTGTACCCAAGCCAAGAAATTAGCATAGAAGTAATTTCCACTTGGACACATGCCAGGGGTACATGGAGGAAGCAAATATAAAATCTCTTCGCAGGAAATTATGTAGCCTCATCCAGGCCACAAGACTCCTACAAACCGCTGAAGAGGAACAAATCTAAAAAATCATGAACTGCTTTAGGAAGCAAAGTTATCAGTAGATACAACAAACAGTTGGACTGAAGCCCCAACAACATCAAAGAAGAGCATTTCCAAATAAAGGCAATGAAATAAGTAAAAATAAAATTACTAAAGCATACAATGGAGTAAAAACAAAATTCTACTAAGAGAGACCAGGCATATCTTAAAAAAGACTTCTTAGACTTCTACACATGAAAAACAGAGACACTGAGATTAACACTCAATAGAATGTAGTTAAGCAGCAGGTAAGACATGTGAAGAGAGAACCAGTGGACTTGGGGAAGATCCAAGAAAATAAGGACTATCCCTTCACCCCACATCCTTCTCTTGCTGTGTCTCCAATCCCATTCCCATCAACACAACCAAGATTCTTTGCCCACTTCCCCACCTCCTGTTCTTCCTTCTTTGTACTTTTTCCTTCCATACCCACAACTGCCTGGTACTCAAGCATCCCCTGGTTGTTAATGTCTTCCTAACTGCTAAGTCCCAAAGAAACTCTTTAACTTCTATACTGACCTCTTCTTTAAATGTTCTCTTTCCTTGGAATCTATCATTGTACCTTGCCTCTCTGACTCCCTGTTTCAACCCCCTTCATGGATTATCTTCAGATCGTCCCATAGACATTGGTTTAATGCTTCCACTATTCATTCTAGGTCCACTTTCAAAACAGGCAACACATAACACCCAGCTCTGTATTTTAGTGTAGGGTCTACAGCCCTAAATCCAATGTGCACCTGGAAATCTTCACACTGATTCCCCAAGGACAGCTCAAACTCAAAATATCCCAAACTGAACTCATTACTACTCATTACCTATCATCCTGCAAGCCTGTTCCTCCTCTAATATACCTTATCTTGATTCAGTAGCACCACTGTTTATCTCATTTCTAAGAGAGAAATTCAATATCGCTGACTTATTTTCCTTTACTGAGTTCCTATGCTGTCCCTGAGCACGTCACTAAATCTCGCCAACTCTTACACAATTCTAAAATATATTTTGTTCTTTGCTTCGTTTGCTACTGTGCATTCCCATGACAATAGCATATCCTAAGTCCTGCAAACCCCACACGCTTTTATAGTGATCAGATTTGCAGGTTATAAAGATCACTTTAGAAGGAGCACTTAGCTTCCTGTAAAATAACTGTTGTTTCTATATATCCTCCTCCACTAGGCTTTGAGTCATTATACTTGGGCATTCCCAGCACAGAGCCTAAAGCAAGTATACTGAATGAATGAACCACTGCCCTCAGGTTATAGGAAAGGAGGAGATTGGGCATGGTGGGAACGGAAGAAAAGTAGGGTAAAAAGACTTGGAGGTAAAATCAGGTACGAGGAAAGCTAAATAAGATCATTTTCAGATAGAGTTGAAAGAGAAAATGATTAAATTGTCACGTTGTGTGTGTGTGCTCATGTGTGTATATACACACATAATTTTGTCAATTAAAAAAGTAGGAAGAAACTCCAGAGCTTCTAATGGGGGTGGAGTACAGCACAAAGCTAAATTTTATTTGTACTTGGAATAAATAAAAAGTAAGGAATAGTACCATTTTATCATTAAATAAGCTAACAATATATCACTTTAACACAAGACCTACAAATTCCATGAATCTTGCGTTTTAGTAGTTTTAGTCTCAGGTTTTCATCACTTGGAAATGTATATGGCTGATATTAACAGAATAGTTTGACAAGAATGTAGTTTTCTTCATAAAAATGTATGTTCTGAATTATAATGTTGTGCGTTAATGAATAGTGTTTTAAGACTTCATTTTATACGTGCTTATAAAATAACTGAAGACATCATTTAGTAGAAATTAAAAAGTAAATATATTACCCTATCAATTCTCAAATTTTTACATATTATAGCTTAGTGTAGGAATTCTTCACATAATGGGGTTATCTGATTAATAATGGCTTTTCATATAATGCATTAAATGGGTAACAACTAACTTTATTCAATATTTATGTGTGTCAGGCACTGAGGGAAGTGATTTATATGTTTTGTCTACCCTTAGCCTTATTTATCACATGAGGGAATTGAAGATTAGATAAAAGAGGTATCTTATCTAAGATCGCCCAGCTAGTGAAGGCAGAATCAGCCATGCTGAAGCTGGTGCTCTAAATTTTGCTTACACAGCTCTCTACAAGCAGAAAGCAGAAGCTAGTGTGGCCTTAACTTTGATAACTGAACAAATAGAAAGGGGCAGTCTACTTCTGAAAATGAGGCACTTAGGCTATGTTAAGGTACTTTTTGTTGTTCTTCCCTACCATCTCTTTATTTTTATTACTTTAAAATTAATTTTTATTGGAGTCTAGGGCTTCCCAGGTGGCTCAGCAGTAAAGAACCCGCCTGCCAATGCAGAAGGCACGAGTTTAATCCCTGAGTCTGGGAGATCCCCTGGAGAAGGAAGTGGCAACCGAATATGCCAGTGTTCTTGCCTGGAAAACTCCATGGACAGAGGCGCCTGGTGGGCTACAGCCTATGGGGTTTAAAGGGGCGGACAGGACTTAGCTACTCAACAGCGACGACGACAATAGTTGCTTTACAATGGTCTGCTACCTTCTGTTGTACAGCAAGGTAAATCAGCCACGTGGATACATATATCCCCTCTTCCTTGGACTTCCTTCCCTTTAGGTCCTCACAGAGCATTTAAGTAGAGCTCCCCGCACTACGCAGTAGGCTCTTATTAGTTATCTATATGGTACTTTTCTTACCGTGCATTTTCTTTTGGAGTGAGGCTGACCTCTCCATCAGAGCCAATGTCGATCTCACAGTGCTCAGGCTGAATTCCTATCCCAAAGAGCTGGATGTCCTGAGAGGTATCGGCACCTACCCTGGTGTGGTCCTGGTAACAGATCGTTCAAGAAAGAAATACCTACACTTGCAGGTAACTCAGTAAAAGTTAATCACAGTCAATTTGAATAACCTAACAGACCACACATGACAACATTAGGTGAACCAGACGGGAGATGCAAGATCTGGTGCGTTGTAGGTCAAAAACTTACCTTAACACACGAAATTTAAAATATGTTTAAATACTATAGAAAAAAAATTAATTAACTGTGATTAGCTATTATTTTAGAACACGAAGAAGTCAGATTTGACACTAGAATACCTGATGCTGAAGCTGAAACTCCAGTACTTTGGCCACCTCATGCGAAGAGTTGACTCATTGGAAAAGACCCTGATGCTGGGAGGAATTGGGGGCAGGAGAAGGGGACGACAGAGGATGAGATGGTTGGACAGCATCACCGACTCGATGGACATGGGTTTGAGTAAGCTCTGGGAGTTGGTGATGGACAGGGAGGCCTGGTGTGCTGCGATTCATGGGGTCACAAAGAGTCGGACACCACTGAGCGGCTGAACTAAACTGAACTGAACTGACCTTGAGCTCCAATTTTAACTTGATGACTATTTATGTGACCATGGCCAAGCCATTTCATTCTAAGCCTGTTTTTTTTTTTTCCTGCAAAACCAAAACAGTATTATTATGATCTAATGAATAGGATTCTTTCTCAAGGATCACCTGAATTAACAGTGAAAGTCTTTGAGAAAAACTATATAAATTCAAGAACCACTGAAAATAGTTTCATGGAAAACCAAATTTTCAAATATACAACTTTTAAAATGATAAACAACAGTTGAGTTGCTAATAACAAATTACAGAGTATTCATGCCTGTGGGTTATACAATGTACAGATTAGCATGATTCTTCAGTACTTCAAAACTCAGACATGTGAGGACTGTGACTCCTGGTGACTGGGCCCAGTGTGCAGCCTCTTGGCTTGTTCTGTTGTTCTAAAACTCATGCAGTCCCTGTGATAATAAAAATACTTCCCTGTTCAACAGAGAAAGTGCAACGCATGGTCGTTCAAAATCAAGATTTCGGAACCAGTCCCTTACCGCTTCATCCTTTCCTAAATGAACAGATCTTAGGTCTGTGAGTGGACTCTCAATAGGTCAGGGGCTATTTGTGTCATATTGGTTTCTGGAGAAAGTAGAATAACAAGGATTCTAGAAGACTGAGGCTCCTTTCCTCACTTCAAGCTTATTCTCCACTGCATTCTGCATATTCATGAGGCAGCTCAGAATCCCTAACAATGGAGTTTGACAGCCACTGCGCTGACCCCTGCAGTATGGTCAGTGACATGACCTTGAGGCCACAGGGCCAAAACCCAAAGCCCACACCCATATCCACACCTGAGGGTGACCACGGGGCCAAGAGTTACTTCCTGAGGATGCAGGTTTAGAAGGGATGGATATGGGAGAACCCCAGGGAAAAACCCTAGTTGTGTAATCTCCCATCAGTCTGCTTTAGGCTTGTGCTGACCTCAAGATCCCCTTAGGATTACTCAGAAGCATAATGGTGACTCTCCAGAGATTCTCAGAATCCTGTTGCCATAGGCACAGATCACCCTGACACCCTCGGTGGCTTCCCCTGCCCCTTTGAAAATTAGCCCAGCTAGGCAGCCCCAGTATAATATTGGCTGGTCCAGAAGTTTGTTGGGGGTCTTTCCATAACATCTTATGGAAAAGATGTTTGGCCAACCCAAACTTTTTGGCCGACACAATACAACCTTGGTAATTTGACTGAACTACCATCCCTCTTACTTTTTAATGAGCACTAAGCTGGATACAAAAAGCAAAATCATGGGGACAGGTACCGAGACCCAAGTGGGATTGTATGTGAAGGAATCAGGGTGGCAACTATCTATTAATTCACTCTCTTACCTTTAAATAATAAACCAGAAGTTCGTTGAGAGCAGGGTCTGCGTTCAGGTTGACCAGGTAGCACTTGTCATCTCCCACCTTGATACCAGAAGTCTCCAGGGAAATCCCCATGCTTTCAAGTTGCCGCTGCCTCTCCTGTGCAGAGACAGACAAAAGCAAGAAAGCTCTGTTTGTTGCCTGAGTCAGGGGATGTACCTATGGAAAGCCTAAGTCACTATCTCTGGGGACAATGCCGGTGAAATGACACATTCTACTGAGCTCAACCAAGTTTCTGAGCATCTAAGACATGTGACATCTTGTGTCAGTGTCACAGGAGCACCGAGGGCAAACCAGGTACCGTCCTGCCCTTAAGGGGCTTCCAGTCCAGTGGAGGGGATAAGACCCCTCGGCTAGAAATGAAAGAGGAGACCCCGAGCCTCTGAAGAGGAACAACGTGCTGCGGGGCTTCAAGGAGGGAGATTGTGATGGGTTAAGAGTCCAGGAAAGGCTTTAAGAAGATAACACATTTGAGATGGTTTTTGAGGCACAAGAAGAATTTCAAGAGGAAGAAACGGGGGAGTACCAAGGTAAGGGCAGAGGGCAGTATGGTTTTAAGGACTCAGGATGCACTGGATGAACGCAGGTGTCAAGAACCCCTAGTCCAAGGACCCCAGTGTAACACAGGGAGCTCGGCTCAATGTTATGGGCAGCCTGGATAGGAGGGGAGTTGGGGGGAAATGGATACATGTGTAAGTATGGCTGAGTCGCTCTGTTGTGCACCTAAAGCTGTCACAACATTGTTAATCGGCTATACTTCAATATAAAATAAAAAGTTAAAAAAAAGTAAAGAATCCCTAGTCAATGTGGGAAAGTAGTGGGAGATGAGGCTGGAAGAGCCCTCTCCTTTTTGCAGAGGGCCTTGAATTCATTCAGGTTATTCATGAAATGTTTTTTTGTGTTAGGTACTAACCTCGGGCTGGGGATACAAGAGCAAAGAAAACAAAGTTACTTCTTTCACAAAAAATTATATTCTAGTGGAAAGACACGGGCCATAACAAAATAGACAAGTTAAATACGGAATTTCATAAGGTGATGTGTGCTATGAAGAAAAATCAAGCAAAGTAGGAGTTACAGAAAGTTAGGTGTGTGCTTGTGATATCTACAAAAACACATATAAGCAGAAGGCTGGCCCAGGTTCCAGTTACTGATGTTCATCTATCTGACTGGGGTGGTCCAATGCTCACAAGTGGTCAATGAGATGAAAATGTCATGAAATGCACAGTGTAGAATTCATATCTCACACACACAGACACGCACACACGTGTGCATGCTCCGTCCTTGCTTTTTATCTCAAAGTTCATAGCAGCATTTTCTAAGGAGCCAAAGAATCAAGCACATTGAAAAGTCTATGATGTGCTGTATATTATAAATTCTCTGCCAATGCTTTGTCCGGTGATCTGAAATCACAGATTTTTGTTTCAAGTGTGAAAAGCAGGACACATTAAAGATGGTTCCTGTACCATGCCTGCACAAATTCTGAACTCTCCAACACTTCTAGCAAACACAGGGACCAAACAGTAGTTGATACAAGACAATGAAGTCAGTGTCTAGAAATGGAATTTTTGTAGGCTCTAATTCAGCAGAAAAAGCTCCTTAAGGCTTTTTTTTTTTTTTTGGCTGTCTTGGGTCTTAGTTATAGCATGCAGGATTTTCAATTGCAGCACGCAGGGTTTAGTTCCCTGACCAGGAACTGAATCCATGTCCCTGCACTGGGAGCATGGAGTCTTACTCAATGGACCACTAGGGAAATCCCCTTAAGACTCTTTGAGGATGATAAGTAGTTTAACAGAAAAGATGGCAAATGAAGAAGAATCACTATAGCACAGGGAACGACACTCAATATCTTGTGTGATAAGCCATGATGGAAAAAAAATATTTTTAAAAAGAATGTCTATATGTGTACAACTGAGTTACTTGGCTGTACGGCACAACACTCTATGTCAACTGTACCTCAATTAAAAAAAAAAAAGAATCACAATATTTTAGGCCTGGGTTATCAAGCTACCTGTGCAATTTCTTCTGTTTTCCTGAGCTTCTCTTCCCAAGTCACCGTTAGTTCTTTTATCAGCTTTTCAGATTCCTCGAGCTTCTCTTTCAGTTCAGGGGCCTTCATAGCCTTTAAAATGAAAGCAGAGATATCTGATTTTCTCATTTTTTCCACCATTATGTACAAGACAATCCCTTATTGTCCTTAAGAGGTTATCAACTGTCTGTTGGAAGCAATTAAGCCACACACTGTCAGGAGGGTTTTTAGACCTTTATTAATCAAATGAAATGAAAAAATAAATGGCTGCTCCTCTTAAAACGAGAAAAAAGAAATTCCAGTGCCCTGAATTAAATTGATATAAATCATCCCAGAGTAATTTTATCCATCATACTTAAATTTCACATTTAAAGACCTCAAAGATGCTAAAGTTCACCTTCAAAATAGAAAAGTATGAGAACAAATTACTTGAGTAGATTTCTTTTTCAATAAAACAAAGACCAACACACATCACTAATAAACACATCCCACTTACATTAACCTACCAGGAAAGGTAGAGACTCTTCTCAGTTATTTTAAGATTTGAGTCTGGGCCACTTGAACTACTTTTCTTACTGATGGTAATAAACTTAGCATGTTTACTACTCACTTGGAAATAGGACATCTGGTTAAAAGGGCAGTAATTTCCCTCTGAGTTTGCTCAGTGAGAATAACTAAGAGGTCTAAATATAGACATGCAGCTTAAGAAATCTTGGGGGGCCTTTCCTTGGCCCCCATATGCTTTTATGACACTCTGTAGTAACATGAGGCTCTGCAAAGGATAACCCTATGAACAAAAAAGATGGCAGAGCTTGGACTGGAAGCTGAAGTGGCGATGATGTGGGTCTGGCTGAGGATGTGTTAACTGTGTCTCACTGTTAACAGAACCTGAGAGTGACACTTAGTGCTGGGTCCAAGGGGACACATGTGAAAATTCAGCCTTCAGGCTGAGCTCTGAAGAACTGATGCTTTTGAACTGTGGTGCTGGAGAAGACTCTTGGACAGCAGGGAAATCAACCCTGAATATTCATTGGAAGGACTGAAGCTGAAGCTCCAATACTTTGGCCACTTGATGCGAAAAGCCAACTCATTAGAAAAGATCCTGATGCTGGGAAAGATTGAAGGCAGGAGGAGACGAGGACAGCAGAGGATGAGATGGTTGGATGGCATCACTGACTCAATGGATATGAGTTTGAGCAATCTCCAGGAGATAGTGAAGGACAGGGAAGCCTGGCATGCTGCAGTCCATGGAGTTACAAAGAGCCAGACATGACTGAACTACAGCGTGAACCTGCTGTGGTTCCTCTGGCCTACCGTGTGGCCGGGCGTTGTTCTGGCTACCAGGCCTGGATTACAGGGTCACAGCAGAAATGCAGATTCAGAGACAGGAGGGAGGACAGAGATGATCCCCCTACAGACAAACTCCAGAGTCATCATGCTCCTCCTAGGAACGACTCTCATCACAGTTTATCAGCATTTTAATTTTCCAGGTGTTCTGCTACCCTTCTTGGCATCAGTGAAAAACAAATTAAGCTTGATGCACTCAATGATGATTGGAATGATAATAAAAAAGAGCACCATTCATTGAGCACTTCCCATGGGCAACTCATTGTGCTAAATGCTTTCCAGTATCACTGTTGTACTAGGGATAAACACAATTAATAAAACATGCTTCCTGCACTTGAGGAACCCGTGGCCCAGAAGAGGAGAAAGCCATGTAAACAAACAGTTATAATGCAACTCCATGATCACCAGTAGATAGAATCTTCAGGTCCCTAGCTCTTACCTCCTTTTGTTTGTGGGGTCAGAAGACAGCTGTATGAAGGAAAGTGAACTCAGAAGCCTTAGGTACACACCCGAGTCCTGGCAGGCAGAAGCATGTAACTGAAGCTGAGGCACTTGGCCCCATCTCAGTGCTGTTACTAGTGCAGTGAGACAGTGCCTCCCCTGGCAACAGCTATTGGGAAGTGGGTATGGTTATGAAGTCTGGGTAAAGCCAAGGAAAAATGGTAACAATGCAAAGTGATTTGGCTCCCTGTCAGGAGTAGATACAAATGAACAAAATACAAAATGAATTACTCCTAATGCTAATTATTCTTGACCACCCTGTCTGCCATGACTTAATAAGGAGATGATATAGAGCGAATGTCTCTGGAAGTGGCAAGGCCACGTGGAAGTTGTCATCTACAATGTTAATCAAAGCAGCACCTTTGGGGTCTTAGGATTTCACGCTGGAAGAGATCTTGGCTCAAGGGCCAAATGACTGCCTGAAGCAAAGTTAGGCAGTGGCAGCAACTCTCTTAACTGTCTGCTTCCCCGACGGTCAGTGCCTGGGATGCAGCCTTGCATTTCACGCTTGCTGTCCTCCCGGTGTTTAGCATGGAGAAGATGCTCATCAGCTCAGCACTGCTGAACGACATGAGGTGAGCTGAGCTGCCAGCGAGCTCATCTTCGACCCTCAGACACCAGGAGCCAGGGAGCCTGGATCACAGGGCGCACCGGGCTCACCGTACCTCAGCCTGCGAGAGCTGCTCCCTCAGCTTCTCCACCTCCTCCCGCAGTTCCCGGATGACCTTCGCGTTGGGATCCTCATTCACGATGGCATGGTTAACGATCCTCTTGGCCCGATCTGCGTATCTCAGCGTGGAGAGGGTCTCTTCGTAGTTGTCTGCTGCTGGGCTGATGGTGGCGATCATGGAGGTCTGACTGTTGCCCCCCAGATTGTCCTGCAACATATTTCAAATAGCATCTTAGGAAACAGAGCCTGTTCCAGGCACAACGCAACAGGGAAGTGGCAAATGTGAGCAGATGACCTTCTCTGTGAAGAGAACCTGAGGTGGAAATGGGCTTGTATTTCACAAAAAATTTTGTGACAAGAGGAACGGTGATCTCTCTCTATTCACATCGAAGCACAATGCCTGTGGAACAGCATTATAATGGAAAAATGGCAACGGGAATGAGTCTTCATCCTTGCGTGTTTAGGAATCATAGTAACACTACTGTCAGAAGTTCGCTATGCTGTCTTTGGTTAGCTTTGCACACATCTCTCAGCTGTCACCACTGAAACAGCCAATTTCTAGTTGGAAAAGAACACGAGAGCAATGAATTACCTTAAGCAGCCAAGTGAGGACTGAGTCACGATAAGGCACAAATTTGTTTTTACCCTTGCCAGCTGCCTGGTCAGCCAGCGATGAGATAACCAACCCCAAGGTTGTAAGTGATCTGCCAAGAAAAAAAGAAAAAAATTAGTTTTATGGAGAATTTATTTTGTTTATATAATATAATAATCCTTCCAGGTACTAAGTATAAAATTATGCAACACATAAGTCCCTAAAGTTGATCTCATCAAGTCTACATTCGTGGAGAAGTTGAAAAAATGAAAAACAAAAAGTAACTCCCTTAGTTTAAAAGCATGAATTTAGAATCCCTGTAGAATCTATTTTGTTCAAGAGACAGGAGCTGTGAAACATTTCAGAACCTGGAAACATACAATTAAAAGATTCCTAGAGAGAATTATAATTTACTCTGAATATTACGTTTAAAGTCTCAACCATCTGCTCTTTGAGTCTAACCAGGACTACTCTGGCCTCTGATTTTCTAGGAGTAACCACATAACTTGTAAAGCATACTTCCACCACAGGTTACAAGGTATATCCTGTTAATCTGCTTAAAGCTGGCAAGGTTTTTTCAACGCCGAGTTACCATGAAGTGAAGTGAAGTGAAGTCGCTCAGTTGTGTCCGACTCTTTACGACCCCATGGACTGTAGCCTACCAGGATCTTCAGTCCATGGGATTTTCCAGGCAAGAATACTGGAGTGGGTTGCCATTTCCTTCTCCAGGGGATCTTCCCGACCCAGGGATCGAACCCGGGTCTCCTGCATTGTAGGCAGACGCTTTACCGTCTGAGCTACCCGGGAAAGGACCACCCAAACAGAACCCTGGAAGCCTTCCCAGGCCTACTGAGTCAGAACCAGTAAAAGGTATCTCCAGGTGATTCACATGCACATTAAATTTTGAGAAGCACTGGCTGAACAGCACCCAAAGTGATACGTACATTCAGGTGCCAGGACTTTGAGGCTCAAAACGGTGCTGGGACCAGCAGCATCAACATGACCTGAGACCTTGTTAGAAATGCACTATCTCCGGACCCAAGCAGACCTACTGAGTCAGGAAGCTGAGCTTCAACAAGCCTTCCAGAAGATTCTAATGCAAGAAGAGTCTGAGAACCACAGGTCTAGGTTAATGAGCTTCCCCTGGTGGAAGTGAAAGTGTGAGTCACTCAGTTGTGTCCAACTCTCTGTGACCCCATGGACTGTAGCCCGCCACACTCCTCTGTCCATGGGATTCTCCAGGCAAGAATACTGGAGCGGGTGGCTGCGCCCTCCTCCAAGGGATCTTCCTGACCCAGGGCTTGAACCCACATTTCTCATGTCTCCTGCACCTGCAGGTGGGTTCTCTACCACCTGCGCCCCCTGGGAACCTCCACTGGTGGTTAATACATATTCTCTGTACTTGGAAAAAAGATCACCATAGAAACAACAGATCTGTGGTGTTGAAGAATGAAGGACAGCCTCATATCATAGTTAAGCACCAACTGTTCTTTTAAAAGCAATTAACTGGATTCCAAGTTTAGTAGCCAGAAAAGATCAGTCTCAGGACATCTCTCGGGACTGCTAGGAAGGTAACATGATACCACAAAGACAAAAGGCTTTGTAAGTGATGAAAAAATTAAATGCTACTACTTATTTATAAAAACCAGGAAGGGACTAGAGGTTAGAAGTGAAAGACAACATAGCTTTCTTCCTAACGTTAACAGTAGATTTCCATTAAATAAGCTGAAAGGAGTAAAATCATTATTTCCCACAAAATACAATTCTCCAAAGGTGAGTCACTGGAGAAGTCACTGAAATACAAAGCAATGCCAAGAGGCAAAAAATGAGCCAGAATTTTAATAACTAACAGCCATTACTGCCAAGTGACATAAAGATGTACATCATAATTGACAAATTTAAAAGTTAAACAAATCCACCGCAAGAGAAATGAAAACATATGTCCATACAAAAACTTGCATAAGAATTTCATAGCAGCGATAGTCACAACAGCCAAAAGTGTGGAAGCAGCTCAAATGTCCACTGAATAATGAAGGGAATAATAAAATGCAATATGTCCTTGCAGTGGGTTAGCATTCGGCCATACAAGAGGAATGAAGTTCTGACACGTGCGACAACATGAAGAACCTTGAAAATGATAAGAGAAAGAAGCCAAACACAAAAAGCCACTGTCCTGGGTTATATAGTGCCCCCCACCATCCAATTCATGTCCACCAGAGCCTCGGGTGTGTCCTCTTTTGCAAATAAGGTCCTTGCATAATTATTGGGTTAGCCAGAAAGCTCATTCAATTAGTGACTATGTGGTTAAATAAAGTTCTTGGTGAAAACGTCTTTTACTTTTCTTAAAGCTGAATGAGGAACTTCCCTAGTAGTCCAGTGGATGAGAATCTGCCTGCCAATGTAGGGCACACGGGTTCAATCCCTGGTCCAGGAAGGGAGGTCCCCAACCAATGGTTAACAATTTTAAGAAAGAAACATGTGCGTGGCCTATATGAAACAGAGGAAAAAGAGTTCAATATAAGGCAAAAACACATTTCTGCCTAGATAAAGAATATAGGGCATTTTTCACATTTTGCAACTATTGAAATGGAATTCTCATTTGGAAGCAATCCTTTGGACTATTCATGATTTATAATACCCAAATGCAGCAGAAATTACTTTAACTCATACCTTCCATAAAGAGCTCAGTGACTCAAGGGTCAATATCAGCAACTCTGAGGTTAACAGGGGTCCTACAGCTCTATATAACTGAACAAGTTTATATACAAGCTCTATATAACTGCACAAGCCAACAAAGGTCCATCTAGTCAAAGCTATGGTTTTTCCAGTAGTCATGTATGGATGTGAGAGTTGGACTATAAAGAAAGCTGAGTGCTGAAGAACTGATGCTTTTGAACTGTGGTGTTAGAGAAGACTCTTGAGAGTCCCTTGAAGTGCAAGGAGATCCCACCAGTCAATCCTAAAGGAAATCAGTCCTGAATATTCATTAGAAGGACTGATGCTGAAGTTGAAACTCCAACACTTTGGTCACCTGATGCAAAGAACTGACTCATTGGAAAAGACCCTGATGCTGGAAAAGATTGCAGGCAGGAGGCAAAGGGGACGACAGAGGATGAGATAGTTGGATGGCATCACCGACTCGATGGACATGAGTTTGAGCAAGCTTTGGGAGTTGATGATGGACGGGGAAGCCTGGTGTGCTGCAGTCCATGAGGTCGCAAAACAACTGAGCAACTGAACTGAACAGAACTGACAGCTCTATATACTTGCTCAGTTAGAGAAGCTTATTACTCACAGAGGCCACACTCTTTACCTAAGAGTGTGCACATCCTCAAAACAAGGACTTCATCTAAACCTATTATGGTCTCCGTGAAACAAAAAGAAATAAGCTGCAGGGTGAGTGGGACTCAGTGATGCCTGAGAGGTCACCAGATCACCAGTGACAAGGGGTCCATGCCAACACCCCCTTCCAGGTCCCACCTAGAAGCAGTGATCTGGGGGCTTCTAGAATCCTAAAAACCATTTGAAAGTTCAGTGTCTGAAAGTTGAACACCAGGCTTATATATTTTAATGGGACTTTTACATCCAGGAAACTTAAAATATAACAAAATCACTAATCATGGATCCTTCTAGTCCTGTCATCTTAGCCTGGAGGCAAATGAACAGCTCACAGATATCAGAATGGGTGGGAGTTTCTTGGTCAGTTTTAGGGGCTGAAAAGGAATCTTCTAATTCTAGCAGATCACTGTTCCTTTTCTGAACTTGCTGGAGGTAGAGATAGTGTGCGTGTGTGCATGCTCTTAGTTGCTTCAGTCATATCCGATCCTGTGCGACCCCATGGACTGCAGTCCACCAGGCTCCTCTGTCTGTGGGATTCTCCAGGCAAGAATACTAGAGTGGGTTGCCATGCCCTCCTCCAGCGGATGGTCTCAACCCAGGGACTGAACCAGCATCTATGATGTCTCCTGCATTGAGCGGCGGATTCTTTACCACTAGCGCCACCTGGGAAGCCTGGAGATAGTGAGGAAGCACCTAATCAGTAAATCTCTCACCATAAATTCTTGGCCACAGTGGTGGGGAGGAGAAGGGAGAGGGGCTGGCTGGGGATGAAGGAAGACTTAAGCCAGGAGATAACATCTATAAACAACTATCTATAACAAGGGAGAATTCGGGGCCAAAAAGAAAGTAAATAAAACCTGGGTGGATCAAAAGCAAAATAAAGTAACTCACTGAAAAAAAACTGTCATAATTCCAACCTCTTTTTTTGCTTTTCTTTCATCTGGTCAAAGCTATGATTTTTCCAGTAGTCATGTATGGATGTGAGAGTTGGACTATAAAGAAAGTTGAATGAAGAAGAACTGATGCTCTTGAACTGTGGTGTTGGAGAAGACTCTTGAGAGTCCCTTGGACTGCAAGGAGATCCAACCAGTCCATCCTAAAGGAGATCAGTCCTGAATATTCATTGGAAGGACTAATGCTGAAGCTGAAACTCCAGTACTTTGGCCACCTGATGCAAAGAACTGACTCATTGGAAAAGACCCTGATGCTGGGAAAGATTGAAGGCGGGAGGAGAAGGGGATGATGGAGGACGAGATGGTTGGATGGCATCACCGACTCAATGGACAAGAGTTTGAGCAAGCTGTGGGAGCTGGTGATGGACAGGGAGGCCTGGCGTGCTGCAGTCCATGGGGTCACAAAGAGTTGGACACGACAGAGCGACTGAACTGAACTGATACCTTCCTTAAACCTAGTTCCCTTGAAACTCTAATCATCAGATTCCTTCCCACAGGAGTAGGTATGACGTGATGTGAGTTACCTGTATCGCCTAGGATGGATTTCAAATTTATTTTACCATGTTTCCAGTGACCTTTTTCTAAGATAATAAGTGTAGCACTTATGAAACTTAATCAGAGCTAGGTGTGTATTTCTCTTTCTATAGACTGTGATCACCTTGGTAGCAGAGATGACTGTGCCTGGCTTACAAAAAGCACGCATTCAATATTTGCCAAGTTATAGGGACTCTAGAATACACTGAAGAACAGAACACGAACCTCTTTCTAGAAAGGACTAATTTAATGATGGTTTTGGTACACTTTATGGCTATTGGCCCAATACCCATTCTCCCTTTCTCACTTGCTAATGGATACTTGAATATGCGGGGAAGCACACGTCAAACTAAGAACTCTACAGAGTCCTCTGCAGCTTGGAGAAGCCATGAAACATAGTTCTGGCCAATGAGATGCAGAGAGGGAGACATTTGTAGGAGGGGCTTCCAAGCAAGTTATGGTTTCGGAGAGTGGGAGCTACTCTCTAATTGTGGTGTGTGGGCTTCTCATTACCGTGGCTTCTCCTGTTGTGGAGCACGGGCTCCAGGGCGTGTGGGCTCAGTAGCTGTGGCTCACTCAAGAGCTTAGTTGCTCTGCAGCATGGGATCTTCCAAGACCAAGGATCAAACTCGTGTCTCCTGCTTTGGCAGGCAGATTCTTTACCACTGAGCCACCAGGGAAGCCCTGAAGTATTTTTTAACTTATTTGCCCATCTTATCTGCGGTGTGTGGGATCTTTAGTTGCAGCATGTGGGATCTAGTTCCCTGACCAGGGGTCGAACCCGTGCCCCTAGCATTGGGAGCATACAGTCTTAGCCACTGGACCACCAGGGAAGTCCCTCTGAAGGAAGGTTTTACAAGTAATTTTTCTCAAAATTATTTATCTAGGGGTCATTTTCTCCTTAGAGCCACCTGAAGAACTAGTATTTCACAAGAATTATTTGAGAAAGCCTAAAGTGACAAAGGCACATGCCTCAAAGAGGTGGCTACTACCTTCCCAGGAGCAGATTTTTGCTATGTCCTTCATGGGTCTCTTCTGTTAAGATTATGTGGATATCTTTCTTCACATATGTGGACCATGTGATGTACAAGTGGTAAATTAACAAGTACCACCACGCATCCCCGAATAATGGACAGAAGGCAGGTCACTTTTATTCTTCCAAGATACAAGCTCATGTCAGGTTATGCTGGCAAAACCCACTGACGTGAGGTTTCCAGGAAGAAATGAACAAGCGTCATAGAGGGTACTCAAGAAGGAAAAAAGGAGGACTGAGTCACATGAAACATTAGAAACACTGTGCTTAAAAGTTATGACAACATAAATTATAAGACAGAACCCTAGGGATAACATATATTAATATCCCTCGAACAAGTGTTCAGTAGAACCCATTTTTTAGAAATGTTTGGTATATACTCTATTAACCGCAGTAACTGAAATAGAAAAAAGACTAGGAAAGATACTCATCAGATGAATACTGTTGGCATTTAAAGGTTGGCTGTTGCTGAGGATAAAACAGAACCATCTTTGGTGACATCCCTCGGGGATGAGAGTGTCCCATGATACAAGTGAATTCTCAGAGAAGCTGAACCAGCCAGGCTCCAGCAGCAGGGAAAGACTTTGTCCTTCCACCCTCAGTAGAAGGGTGAACAGCAGATGGAGTCCCAGGTGTGTCCTCTGTGAAGACGGTCTCCAGACGACCCATCCCTCCCCAGCCCTGAACAGGCCACGGTGGAGCATCCACACAGGGCCTCGGTGCTCCACGTGAAGGGGCAACGTGCGCTGCAAAGCTCTTAAGAGCTTAAGGAGAGATGAAGCTCTTAAATCCACAGCCCATTAAGCAGACACTAATGTCTGTGAGAAGTCCCCGCCAGGTCTGCTTAAGAGGATTATTTGTGTTTCATCCAAAGAAACCCCAACAGGCGGCCGAGAGAAAGCTTAGGAAACGTGTCAGAGAGTTCCTTCATTTTAGCCCTCCACTGGGCACTGACTTAAGGTTTAGAAAGCCATTTGTGGAGCTGATGGGCAGCAGATTCGATACATTATTTATTTCCGTTACTAGGACACACTTACAGAGAGCTTCCTACCGGTAGGCTCTAAGTGGGTAGTGTTCTAAGTGGGCTACAAGTCGTCACTAATTTAATCTCCACAACAGCCCCACTCAGAGTGTTTCCTCATCCACATTTTACGGGTGAAGAAACTGAGGCACAAAAGGGTCACACCCTTAGTTTCTGTAACTAAGAAACTCCCGTGTCTCCTCTGGGAAGCCTCCCAAACCTTCCGGCTGTGTCGTCATTCATGTCCGCACCTCACCTTGTGTGTAAGTTTTCTGGCACTTAATGTATTAATATCACTCCCTCCTCCTCCACTCCCCCACCAAAGATCTCCTTCCCCACTGGATCCTGAACTTCCCAAGGCCAGGGTCTCATCTTCGTCACCCTTTCTTCTTATGCCCAGTCAGTGTTCGACACTTATTTGCTAGATGGAGCAAAACAGTACAGGTCCACTTATCTCTTATCTGATAGCCTTAGGGCCACGTCTGTTTTGGAATTCAGAATGTTTTTGGATTTTAGGAAGTTCAGTGCATACACTATTACATATGACCACTGGGGGGATCTGGGACAGCAGCCCATAGTAAAATTCATGAACATTTCTACAGCTAAACATATGAATGGCCACACTAAATGAGTAAATAAAGACCATAAGTGAAGATAGAGACCTCATCTGAGTTCAGGTGAGGGTTCACCAACGAGTGAACTACGAAGGAAACAGGAAAAGCATTTGGTTTTCAGAGCACTTTGGCTTCCCTGATGGCTGGTGGTCTGCCTGCAGTGCGGGAGACCAGGGTCCGATCCCTGGGTCAGGAAGATCCCCTGGAGAAGGAAATGGCAACCTAGTCCAGTATTCTTCCCTGGAGAGTTCCATGGAGAGAGGAGCCTGGTGGGCTACAGTCCATGGGGTCACAAAGAGTCAGACACAACTGAGTGACTTCACTGTGGGTTTTGGAACTGCAGGTAAAAACCTGTGGGCCTCTCTTTCTATGAAGGTCTCTAAGACAGCTGTGCAGACCTCAGGGCATGATCATACTGTGAGAAGATGTCCCATTAAACCAGTGACCACGTGGAGAGTTGGAGGACTCCTGGTGCAGATCTGGATCCGCGGTGGGAGCCTGGCATACATGGACCCATTCAGGGAGCTGAGAGAGATAGCTGGGGGGATGAAAACAGCCCTGGACTGAGATTCAAGGGAGAGGGTTCAGACGCAGCTCCACTCCCTTCGAGCCAGCTATTTTGGGAAAAGCACAAGACCAACTTGGCAAACACCCATGGACTGGTAAATGTGTCTTAAAAAAAAAAAACAGTTTCATGCTTCAGTGCTGGGTGATGTAGCACTTCTAATGTGCCTTTTGCTTTTTCAGATTAAGTATTAATAACTTACTATATCTCAACCTATGTGTTCCTCTTCAAGGGGAGTGATCATGCTGTAACAAATAATCACAGGGGTAGTGGCTCAAAACCACACCAATCATCTTATAGTTCTGGAGGCTGGAAGTCCAGAACGGGTTTCTCTGGGCTAAAAGTTTCCTTGCCTTTTCCAACTTCCACGGGTGCCCCTGTCTCTTGGCTGATGGCCCCTCCCTCCGCCCACATGTGAGTAGTGAGCTATGGGGTCTTTCTCACCCCATGTCACTCTGACACTGGCTCTCCGACCTCCTTTCACTTGTAAGGGGTTCTGTGATTACAACAGACCCGCTCATCTCACACGCTAGCAAAGTAATGCTGAAAATTCTCTAAGCCAGGCTTCAACAGTAAGTAAACTGAGAACTTCCAGATGTTCAAGCTGGATTTAGAAAAGGCAGAGGAACAAAAGATCAAATTGCCAACATCCATTGGTTCATCGAAAAAGCAAGAGAATTCCAGAAAAACATATACTTCTTCATTGACTACGGTAAAGCCTTTGACTGTGTGGATCACAACAAATTGTGGAAAATTCTTCAAGAGATGGGAATACCAGACCACCTTACCTGCCTCCTGAGAAATCTGTATGCAGCTCAAGAAGCAACAGTTAGAACCAGACATGGAACAACGGACTGGTTCCAAATTGGGAAAGGAGTATGTCAAGGCTGTATATTGTCACCCTGCTTATATGACTTACATGCAGAGTACATCATGCGAAATGCTGAGCTGGATGAAGCACAAGCTGGAATCAAGATTTCTGGGAGAAATATCAATAACCTCAGAAATGCAGATGACACCACCCTTATGGCAGGAAGCGAAGAAGAACTAAAGAACCTCTTGATGAAATTGAAAGAGGAGAGTGAAATGGCTGGGTTAAAACTCAACATTCAAAAAACTAAGATCATGGCATCTGGTCCCATCATTTCATGGCAAATAGACAGGGAAACAATGGAAACAGTGAGAGATTTTATTTTCTTGGGCTACAAAATCACTGTAGATGATGACTGCAGCCATGAAATAAAAAGACACTTGCTCCTTGGAAGAAAAAATATGACTAACCTAGACAGCATATTAAAAAGCAGAGATGTTACTATGCTAAGAAAAGTCCTTCTAGTCAAAGCTATGGTTTTTCCAGCAGTCATGTATGAATGTAAGAGCTGGACCATAAAGAAAGCTGAGCACTGAAAAGGTGCATTTGAACTGTGGTGTTGGAGAAGACTCTTGAGAGTCCCTTGGACTGCAAGGAGATCCAACCAGTCCATCCTAAAGGAAATCAGTCCTGAATGTTCATTGGAAGGACAGATGCTGAAGCTGAAACTCCAGTACTCTGGCCATTTGCTGTGAAGAACTGACTCATTGGAAAAGATCCTGATGCTGGGAAAGATTGAAGGCTGGAGAAGAAGGGGATGACAGAGGATGAGGTGGTTGGATGGCATCACTGACTTGATGGACATGAGTTTGAGCAAGCTCCGGGAGTTGGTGATGGACAGGAAGGCCTGGTGTAGTGCAGTCCATGGGGTCACAAAGAGTCAGACAGAACTGAGCGACTGAACTGCACTGAACTGAGCCAAATAATCTTCTCATTGCAACATCTTTAACTTAATGACACCTGCGAAATCCCTTTGTGAGGTAATGTATGCACATGTTTTGGGAATTAGGACTTGGATGTATTTGGGGACAGGGAGACAATATTCTGTCAACAACAAAGTTCCTCTTGCTTCTCCCCATCTAATGTGCCAGACACATAGTAGAGGCCTGCTCAGCTTTTATTCATATTATATAAATGTATATCTTCAACCATCAGTTTCCTTATCCTTAAACAGAGATATAAATACATAGAATGAACTTGCCATGAAATAATGCATATGAAAGTGTCCTCAAACTAAAAAGAACCCTAAAAATGTAGGTATCTCACAGACTAGTAGTAAGGAATACATACATCCATTTGTGAAAGAGCCACATAAGGAAAGACAGCAGGATGCTAAGAGAAATCCATTCAATTCATTAAATCATAATGGAAAAGAGCCAGTAGCTGGAATATCTAAATCATGTTATGTGTGGCCTTGAGGTAGGCCAGTTTGAGACACTATATAATTTAGTGTCCAAATTGAGGGGGGGCACTATTAACATTTCCTCTGGGACAAAATCAGTCAGGATTCTCCCAGGCCAACACAATACCTGGGCAGGTCAGTGAGTGAGCCTTGGCTCTGGAGCCAGACTACCTACAACCAAGTCTAAGATTCACGCTTAGAGCCCTGTGACCTTGGCCATATTATGTAACTGCTCTCTGCCTTGGTTTCCTCGTCTATAAAATGGTGACGTGAGGCTCAGATGAATTATTACATACAGAGTACACAGTACAGTGCCTAGTGTACCTCGTAAGAGGGCAACAGAAGTTGGTGATCCTTACACGTCAAGGCCAGCCATACTCTCAATTTCCCTGAATTGAGAGAACTCCCAGTGTGTGCCCATAAGTGCGGGCACAGGCCGACAGCTGGCACGGTTGAGCACCAGTACACAAACCTCCAGGAGTGGTGACAATCTTTTCTTCGGTGCCTGCTTCCTCACACCCCCATTTCTGTTTCTCCATCCTGGTGCCTGCACTCATTTACTTATTTTATTCTGTATTTTTAAAACTTTTTATTTTATATTGGAGTTTAGCCGATGATCAATGTTGTGGTAGTTTCAGGTGGAGGACAAAGGGACTCAGCCATACGTACACATGTATCCATTCTTCCCTACGCTCCCCTCCCATCCAGCCTGGCACATAACGCTGAGCAGAGTTCCCTGTCTTGTACTCATTTCAGAACGCAGAGCTGTATGCCAGTCTGGGCTGCTACAACGCTTTGTCATGAAACAGAGCAAAATCCTTTGTTATCAGAGCAAGAGACAGAATGACTGGGAGTTGACCCCCTCAAGCAGCAGCCTGTGCAGTGAGCACGGCTACATCCATTTGATAGAGGGGGTAATATTTCACTGCTACTTTTGCAAACTTTTGTGAGATTATAATGTGCTAGTGCCATTTTGCAATGCAAGCTGCACAAAGATGTTCCTGAATCTATTATTTCTTGTCCCCTTCTGGCCTAAACAAAACCCCAAGTTTTTTTCTTTTTCATTAATTTTTTTCTTGGAGTATAGCTGCTTTACAACATTGTACCAGTTTCTGTTGTAAGGCAAAGTGAATCAGCTATCCGGTATACATACAAAGCCCTAGTCATTATGTCTCAAAAGAAACATACATGTACAAACCACGTTTCTTTCTGCTGAACCTGAAATAATGATTATGCTGTTTACACAAGCTATAAAAATAATGGCTAGAGCCATTACTATTTCTTCAGTGCATACTACGTGTTAGGCATTGTTCTAAGCACATTCCGGGCACTTAATCCCCAACAACTCAATGAAGCAGATACTGTTACTGTCCTCATCATACAGATGAGAAAAAGGAAGGTACATCCGCTCGCTCGGGATACATCTGCGTCTAGTAAGTGGAGGAGAGGCAGGAATGACCCAGGCAGTCCTGCTCAAGCATATATGCCTAAAAGGGCAAACTCTGCTCCCTCTCATGCTGGGGAAGACGGACTTCTCTGGCTCATCAGGGGGCATCCTTGGACAGCATGTCCCAAAGAACCAGCCCTTTAGGACTTCCCTGGTGGTCCAGGGGCTAAGACTCAGTCCACCTTCCAATGCAGGGCACATGGGTTCGGTCCCTGGTAGGGGGAACTGAGATCCTACATGCTACAACTAAGACCAGTGCAAACAAATAAATAATTAGAAAACGAATGAACTAATCCTTCATCTGCACCTTTGCTGCACCCTCCCCTGAAAGCCTTCACCTCCTTGTCCAATGGGCCAACTCCTACACACCCTGCACCCCTCAGCTCTCCTTCAGCCTTCCCCGCATCCCTGGGCACGCTACAGGCACTCAAGGCAAAGAATGAGATTTCAGGATGGCAGTTATTCTATAACTGTTACTTTTGGGGGGAAGTTATTGTTTCTGTTGTTTTGTTGCTAAGTCATGTCCAACTCTTTTGGGATCCCACGAACTGTAGCCCACCAGGCTCCTCTGTCCATGGGATTTCCCAGGCAAGAATACTGGAGTGGGTTGCCGTTTCCTCCTTCAGGGGATTTTCCTGATCCAGGGATTGAACCTGCATCTCCTGCGTTGGCAGGTGGATTCTTTACTACTGAGCCACCAGAGAAGACAAGTGTTAGCCTTACAAAGGGATTTGAAGTAGATTTTCTCTTTAGAATAAGCTCCTAGAGTTAGATCGAAGCTATGATTTGATTTCTAAAACTGCTACTTGCATTTACGTAAGATTAATACATTATACAATGATATTCTGGGTGTTTGTATGGACAATGCTGGAACCCGGCTGCCTCGTGCTGTTTTACTTAAATAAACCTCATGCATCTCAACAGAGGCAGGCTGATGTTTTTCTTCAACCCATTTCACTAAAGCTACACAGACTCTGAACCACCTGTGATCACAGCCATCTGACCATAAGGGGACAAGTTGCCCCGGACACACAGGAAGCTGGTGGGACGTTGGGGTTTCCCGTGGGAATCGCACAGGCCCCTTACTTGTTAATGTTGCTGCCTTCCTTCAGGCGCTCTCCCGCAGCTCCGGTTTTGGACACTCTCTCGCTGCCCGCCAGGTCCACCAAGCTCACCTTGCTCACCTTCTCCCCTGAGTTCTAGTTGTGGGAGACGAGAGAGAAACGACAGACAGACGTGAGTGCAGAAACCACACGGATACCCATGCAGACGTCAGCACCACCGCGGAAGCCGTCTTGCTTCAAGGAGGCAAACTTGAGAAGATTTTAAATGGTAAGAAAGGAGGCTTCAAGGAGGCAAACTTGAGATTTTAAATGGTAAGAAAAGTTCTTTGGACTAGCAGTTTTAGGGTAAAAATTAAAAGTCGGTGTGGCAGCATGGAATTCTGCTTTGTGGCTGGGTAGCAAGTGCACTGGCCTTTTCAGAATATATTTAGAAAGCTGGAGCTTTTATGCATCCATGAGAACATTCTAGGACATGAGGGTTCCTGCACATTTAGGTCAAATCCTTCACTTTTTATTTTTAAAGCTATCTTTAGGCTGAATGTCGTGGTTTCCTCTTTCATATTTTTTTAGTGACTATGAGGTAAACCCTGCTGTTTCTAGGGGAATTTCACTATGGAAGGATACATATTAAAAGAGGTATGGTGACAGCATCATGGTCTTTAGAGCGTTTATACAAGGATTCCATTTTTTTAACGTTATATTTAAAGTTGTTGCTTTGTTTAGTCTCTGAGTCGAGTCCGACCCTTTTGCGACCCCATGGACTACAGCCCACCAGGCTCCTCTGTCCATGGGATTTCCCAGGCAAGAATACTCGAGTGGGTTGCCATTTCTTTTTCCAGGACATCTCCTCGACTCAGAGATTGAACCCACGTCTCCTGCATTGGCAGGTGGGTTCCCTATCATAGAGCTACGAGGGAAAGACCTAACACATTACATGATGTAAGCAGAGTAGCTGATCCAGTAAGCAGAAGAGCAGGAACCGAATCCAGCCACGGAGCGGTTCACCCAGGCAGGTACTGTGAGTCCCTTCACTGTCACCCATTCTACCCGATCGCTCACCCCAGACTGCAGGTCGTATAGCGTCTGCGTGATGACGATGTTGAACACAGCGTGGGAGCGGCTGCTTTCTTCATTCATGTTGGTTGCAGCTACTGTCCGAGACTTGTTTCCCTCAGACATCAATGACTCAATGTCCTAGAGGCAGGCACAAGAAAAACATTCTAAGCAAAAAATCCCTAAGAACAGTGTCCTGCCCACCCATGGATATATTAATTATGATGCATTCCGTCACCACCCTTGCATGTAAACCTCCCACCTCTCTTCCACAGAGCCCGGCTCAAACTTCCACTCCCTCAGTGCTTTCTAGTGGATGAAATGTTTCACCCATTCTTTCCAAACTAAAACTGTCTCCTTTCTCGGTTGAGTACCTATTTTTCCCTCTGCAAGTTCCTAAGGAGAAAAGAGCTAACATTTACTGTGCTCAGATACTCAATAGCAATGATGACCTTATTTTATTCTGACTCTCTTGCACAGCTCTCTTCTGTATGATTAGTAGCCTCCCTTCTCCAACAAGGGGCTTCCCTGGTGGTTCAGACAGTAAAGAATCTGCCTGCAATGCAGGAGACTTGGGTTCAATCCCTGAGTTGGGAAGATCCCCTAGAGAAGGGAATGGCAATCCACTCCAGTATTCTTGCCTGAAGAATCTCATGAACAGAGGAGGCTGGCGGGCTACAGTCCATGGGGCTGCAAACAGTTGGACATGGCTGAATGACCAACACTTTCATGCAGTGAATTTACAACACTGTGGCTCTCTCAGGACAGGGAATTTTCCTTATTCGACTCTGAACAACCTGCTTTAGAACACCCGGAACCTAAGACTCTTAAACAATGTTTGATGAATATTACAAAAGAAGTATTTATCTGATTAAACACACAGGACACTGAAGTTCATGGAGGTCAAATAACTCTTCCCACATCTAATAAGAGGCAGTTGTTTGCTTTTTAGTTGCTAAGTTATGTCTGACTCTTTTGCGACCCTATGGACTGTAGCCCACCAAGCTCCTCAATCCATAGGATTTCCCAGGTAAGAATACTGGAGTGGGTTGCCGTTTCCTTCTCCAGGGGATCTTCCTGACCCAGGGATTGAACCCACATCTTCTGCTTGGCAGGCAGATCCTTTACCACTGAGTCACTTGGAGAGCCCAATAAGAGGCAGAACTGGATACAAATCACGGACGCCCCAACTCTTACTAATAAGTGACAGGAGGAGACAGTCACTGGCCCCAGTGACGCTCAGCCAGGCACCTAAGCACAAGTGCTGACTTTGCACTTTCCCGCCAGAGGGGTCTTCGTTCATTTCAAGGAGCAGGAAAAAGAAACAGATTGGTCAATGGAGGGAGATCAGTTCAAAAAAACAGAAGAATCAGAAGAGTGAAAAGGAATGCAAACTAAGATCGGAGACACTGTCAAAGAGAAAGGGTTGAAATAACTACCAAACAGTGTTTACATCTGTCCAGAAGGACATCACTGGCAACCTTAGGGAGAAGAGTTTCAATAGAGTGCTATTCATGAAAATATTCAGCAACCTCAGGATGCTGGGCCTCCCGGCAACACTGCAAACCCTTCAAAACCAAGCGGCTTGAAGACTGATTAAAAGCCTTTATTTTCTGTTTGGGGTGGTTGATACTGGGTTTCTGAGACCATGAATTGTAACAATATGCTATAAAGCATTCACATAAAAATATATTCAATATTATCTATACACTTCAATTTACTGTCAGCTTTTAATATCTTTTTTTTTTTTTCAAATGACACTTACCTCAAAACTAGTGACAGCCAGTTGGGATAAACCATCTACATATGGTCCCAAAACTTTATGCTCTCGAACTTTAAGAGACTGTCTACTCCTTCAAGAGAAAGGAAAAAGGAATGAATGAATCATACCCAACTTGGAGATTTTCTCTCTTAAAAAAAGTACCTGCAAAAGTACTCAGAAATTAAAAAAAAAAAAAAAAAGTACTCAGAAATTAAGATTGCAATTTCAAAAGAATTTTTCTTTTAACGATCAAAAACTATTCTAAAAGCTACTTTACTTGGATTAGCAAAACATCATGCCTTATGAGGAATGTCTTTTATACTCTAATTTCTATTTAAAGTAACATACTATTTTAAAAATTCTATCTCTACTCCCAAACTAAACAACCAGCACACAGAATACTAGGTTAGGCTAACTTGTTTTAGTAGATGAACTTTAATTTCACATGGGGTGGGGAGAGGGAAATGAAGCAAAGAACAAACAGTACTGAATGTAACCTTTAGGCTATTTTATAAGTAAGCATATTCTCAATAAGTAATGTCTTAACAGTTTTAAGCAAGAATTGAACAATATTAAAATGTTTTACTTTTAATCTACCCTTTCAGATTAGGAGCATTGATTTATGCTGATCTGTGCTGACCGTTTTATACAAAGAATGATGTTACAGGACAGTAGTTGTTTGTAGTTACTGATAATTATTATTCTATATTGAGAACTGGCTCTGCTGGTCAAGATTTCAGGACTCCTGAATTTTTAAAAGGCAAACCTGGTTTGGGACCCACTTGAAGAGCTTATCGACAGACAACTAAGATGAAAAGTGAAACTATATATAATATATATTATGGCCATATTGCATTATGTCACATATTTCGTGGCATCAAATACTGATCACTTTTCAAACCAAGAGTCAATGCCTAGCATCACTCAAGTGTGGCAAGAAGAAACTAAGAATGCGCACATCCCTAAATCTAGACCTTGCTCCCTAAAAACTTCTCAGTTATCTCAATCTTAATCTCACAACTCCATAAAGCTGGCTTTACTAACTTCATTTTAAGCTTGAAGAATTCAATATGACAATGAGCAATTCTGTTGTATTTGAAACAAGGGCAGACCAAGTGCACCAGTTCAAGAGAGCTGCCTAGCTGCCCATGCCTCCAGAACCTGGCTCACTCCGTTTGCATAATCAGAGACTATCGCTATTTGTGGGCAAGAAAAAGTAAATCAAGCACAATATCAAGTCCTTCTGATGGTGTCTAACATTTGGGATGCTTGTACACCACTGGGGGGAGTGTAAACTGGTACAACTGTTATGGGGAACAGTTTTGTAATACCAAGGCTGAAGGTTCCACAGCTTGTGACCCATAATTCCACTCCTAGATGCATTCCCTAGAAACTCCTGCATTTGTACGCCAGGAGGAATGTACAGAAATGCTCAGAGAAGGACAGTTGTGGTAAAAAGTGGAAACCACAGGAACGAGAGGAGATCAAATACATAAATTATGGTATCTTGTACAATGGAATACCAAAGAGCAGTAAAAATTAATGAATTATTACTTCATACATCAGAACAAACAAACCATTGAGGGGAAAAGTAGCAAGTCATCAAAGGACAAACATATTATGAAGTCATATACAGGTAAAAATTACAAAATTACGCATAGACTCTTAAAGAGAAGGAAGATAATGAGCAACATAAAAACGTTCCATTTATTAAGCCAAATGGTGAGCAGAACAGTCATTGATTTTATTATTCTTTATATCTTACATGTATTATAAATGTTCTTTTTTTAATTATTTTTTATTTTTATTAGTTGGAGGCTAATTACCTTACAATATTGTAGTGGTTTTTGCCATACATTGACATGAATCAGCCATGGATTTACATGTGTTCCCCATCCCGATCCCTAAATGTTCTTTCATATGCATTACACAGTTATTAGCTAAAAGTAAAAACATTTCCGGTGACTGGGTCACTTCCTTGCCATCCATAATTTTTATCTTATACCTCTGATTATACCCTTGATTATACAGCTGCTGAAAGTATTTAAAAAATATTTTTAATAACATGAGAAAGTATTCATCATATTATATAAAAAATTCAGGATACTGAATTGTATTCAGAGAAGCACCTCAACACACACACTACATATCCACTCCATAGATCTAAGACACCAAAATGCATAAAGTGTTAACAGCAGTTATTTTTGAGGATTATAGGCCATTTTTATTCTTCTTACACTTTACCTACTTTCTAAATTTTTATATATATTATTCTTAAATCAATAAAAATTTTAATTAAAAGGTAAACGGCCCTTTCCTTCCTCTATGAATCAAACTCATCTGGCTTTTATCACCTAGTTTTTAAAAAATACAGATGCCTGGGTTTCCTCCTGGGTCTACTGAATCATCAGCCCTACGGGAGGGGCTCAGGCCAGCATTGCATTAAAAAGCCTCCCAGTGATTCCAATGTACATCCATGGAAGAGAATGGCTTGTCTAGGCCGGGTCATTCGAAACCTTCGACCGCTTCACCTCCGATTTAGAGCAGATGGAAAGACCACTGTGTCATTCTTCACTCAATGAATAAATACGAATAAACCGTAGTGGCAAAAATACCAAAACAGTAAAAACAGGCATCTAAATGGCATGGGTAAGCAACTTTATACAGGAGTGTAGGATACACTTTGAATCCTGGGTATAACGACAGACTTTGAGAAGCTGATGATCCCTCGTTAAACGAACTGAATCGGGAGTGGTGACCGAGGGCTTCAAACACATAAACTCACTTGCAGCTTTAACTTCAGGATCATTTAAAATGACTACCCCCATTATAAGGTTCGTGTCAAACACTAACTTACCCTTTGGGGTCTAAAAGATCCCGGACTTTCTCATTATAAATTTCCATATAGGATACTTCCACTTTAAAGGTCTGTGACTCATTCTGCTCCAGAGAGATCCTTTGAAATAAAGCACAGCAGAGCCTTGGGATGAGGCCTCGCTGCTCAGCATTGCCCATCATGGAGAAGGATTTTCCTGAGCCTGGAGAAAGGTGAGCAGAAAGAGAGGAGGATGGAAGAGGAGGCAACGTGTAACGCTTCCGTCGTACAAGTGTATCCTACACATCGGCCAAGGTCACACAGCAGAAGGACACAGACAATTTGGCCCCCAGAGCCAGGCCCTCAGACACCAGAGTTACTATTTACACTATTACACTCCTGACCGCCAGTCTGACTTTCACTGTGAGACCTGGAGGGTACCTCCAGATGGATACGTACTAATGTAAGCGCTACAAATATGTAACCTCTAAAAGTATATATAGTAAAAAGGAACTACTGTATAGTACAGGGAACTCTGTTTGAGATTATGTAACAGCCTAAATATGTACAACAATCATTTGGCTGGACTCCTGAAACTAACACAACACTGTTAATCAACTATACTCCAATATACGACAGAAAGCTTTAAAAAGTGTGTAAATATCAACTATACATCAAGTAACATTAACATATTTTACCCACAAAATATTTCACACTTTTGAAAGTGCTTTGCTATATATTCTCCTTGATGTCCTGTAATGTGACAATAGGCAGTATTATTACCATTTAATTAATTTATTCCAGCTTTATAGTTGAAATAATGGGTGGCTTACAGTGTTAATTGCTGAACCACTAGTCTAGTTTTGTTTAATAACCTATCATTACTTCTATATCCTAGTGAAGTCCTCTGTATAGGATGATAGATACTACGAGTTTTTCTACAGTTTTTCACTATAACATTTGTACTAAGAAACTGGTAATTATTTTCCTAGCTCAAATACAGGTTAAAACTATAATTTAGGAAAATGACACTTAATAGTTTGAAACTACCATGCTCATTAACACTTAAATTACTTCATTTCACAACTGTTGAACCTTCAAAAAGATTACTTTTGATCATTTAATTCAGCTAAACCTGTGAAGTCAGAAGCATTTTTCTACGACTTCCCAAAGTGTTTTCTATTTCTGTTTTAAGAAATGAACATTTAATATCACTGACTGTAAAGAAAAGCAGCTACTTACCTGTCTGTCCATATGCAAAAATGCAAGCATTATACCCCTGGAAGGCTTTCTCAAGAATTCCTTCCCCAAGGCACTTGAAAACCACTTCTTGACCTAAAAAAACAAAAATAAAAAGACTGATTTTTCTTGACATATTTGTATTAGTAACTGAGCCCCAGCCACTAATAACATTCTCTCAACCCCAAAAAGATGTTGAGTGTATTGCATACCTACTATGTGCAGGGCTGTGGATTAAGAGCATAATGAATGCAATTTTATTATTTATTCTTCTACACTATAACTCTGTACCTGGGACAACTTATCATTCTACCCACTGCTTCCCTCTAAGACATTTCTCTAGGTGTTCAAGTTTCCTGCCCATTGTCTGTGGGTCATATGGAAGTATCATTTGAATTCGGTTTAGTTCCTTTTCCTGAGTTAGTATGAAAGGGTCATTCAATATAAACTGCCTTGTCTCCCCACCTGGATTCTGAGCTTCTGATGAGCAGGAACCATGTCGCCCACATCTTGGTATGTGTGTGCACCTCTGCACCGAGCGTGGTGCTGAGAAACTTCATTACTGGTAGAGGGGGTGTGCTGGGCACAGGTAACCTCTTATCCCACGGGGGTTAGGGGACAAGTTCTCATCTGTGCGTCTTTTTACAGCTCACTGTGACTCCTAGGGGTGTTCTGTCATGGACTGTTTATATCATGTAGTGCCCAGCTGAAGAGTAAAGGTGTGAAAATCTTTTTAAACATTTAATGAGGCGTTTACTGCCTTTTAAAATTGATGTCTTTCTAACATGCAATCCCCACCATCAAGAGAATTAAAGTGATTTTCTCCTTCCTCTGTGCAGAAATTACTGGTTGAAGTACCTCTTTCCTCTACTGGAGCCCCTGACTGATGTCAGCCCATAATCTATCTCTGTGATCCTAGTGCCTAGTATGAAATGCTTAATAAATGTTTGTCCAGAGAATTAGTTGGTTTAATCTTTTTATCCAAATGACAATTCCTTTTACATTTGGAAATAATGCAATATAACATAAGCTCTTGGGTGTATGTTTTTCTTTCATGCTCTGATTTTAGCAGTCTCATTATATTATGACGTATCGCAGCTGCAGAATGGGACTCAAAAGTGTAAACATGAAACAATATTTTCAATCATCAGGTTGGCAAAAAAATAAAATAAAACAACACATGACAATATCCAATATAGCTGGACTGAAGAAATAGGTATTTTCATAAACTGTTGGTGGGAAAATGAATGAATGCAGCCATTCTAAGGAAAACCTCACAGGACCAAGAAAAAGGAATATGTCCTGGCTCTCTGGCCCACTATGGGGCATCTGCCCTAGAGACCCACTCCCTAGGAGACCCCAGTAAAAGGATGTTCACACAGCATTATTTATAATACTGAAAGTTGGAATCAAGTTAAATGCCAATTAGTAAGGGAGTAGTAGATACATAAAATGTATTTTATATGATGGAATATTTAAATACACCATCTTAAAAAAACAAGCAAAACAAATCTATGTGTTTAAGCAGTGCTAGAATTCAAAAACATTGTTGAGTTTTTCAAAAAGTCATGTTCAGGCTGTATATATAATAACAAAAATTTATGTCCAATAGTATGTATGTGTGTTCTCTATGTGTGCTAAAGTAAAAGAAAAAATTGGATCAGAAGAAAATATGTCAAATTTATATAAACTTATTTCTCAACTTCTGACTTCTACCAAAGAGCCATTTAAAACATGTTGGCGGAATATGTGGATTTTTTTTTTTTTAAGAAGAATATAACTGTAAGAGGCTTCTTAAACATAAGGGTTAGGAAGACTACCTAAAGACTATGTGTATGCACACATACACAAATACATGGAGAAAAATAAAGTACTGTCAAAATTCTTATCCACTAAAGACACATTTCCAAAATTGCCTTTATGTTATAGTTAAGTATCAGAGTATTGTGCTCCAAAGACAGAAATATAGATCAATGGAACAGAATAGAAAGCCCAGAGATAAATCCACGAACCTATGGACACCTTATCTTTGACAAAGGAGGCAAGGATATACAATGGAAAAAAGACAACCTCTTTAACAAGTGGTGCTGGGAAAACTGGTCAACCACCTGTAAAAGAATGAAACTAGAACACTTTCTAACACCATACACAAAAATAAACTCAAAATGGATTAAAGATCTAAATGTAAGAACAGAAACTATAAAACTTCTAGAGGAGAACATAGGCAAAACACTCTCTGACATGAATCACAGCAGGATCCTCTATGACCCACCTCCCAGAATATTGGAAATAAAAGCAAAACTAAACAAATGGGACCTAATGAAACTTAAAAGCTTTTGCACAACAAAGGAAACTATAAGTAAGGTGAAAAGACAGCCCTCAGATTGGGAGAAAATAATAGCAAATGAAGAAACAGACAAAGGATTAATCTCAAAAAATATACAAGCAACTCCTGCAGCTCAATTCCAGAAAAATAAATGACCCAATCAAAAAATGGGCCAAAGAACTAAACAGACATTTCTCCAAAGAAGACATACAGATGGCTAACAAACACATGAAAAGTGCTCAACATCACTCATTATTAGAGAAATGCAAATCAAAACCACAATGAGGTACCATTACACACAGTCAGGATGGCTGCTATCCAAAAGTCTACAAGCAAATAATGCTGGAGAGGGTGTGGAGAAAAGGGAACCCTCTTACACTGTTGGTGGGAATGCAAACTAGTACAGCCACTATGGAGAACAGTGTGGAGATTTCTTAAAAAACTGGAAATAGAACTGCCATATGACCCAGCAATCCCACTTCTGGGCATACACACTGAGGAAACCAGATCTGAAAGAGACACATGCACCCCAATGTTCATCGCAGCACTGTTTATAATAGCCAGGACATGGAAGCAACCTAGATGCCCATCAGCAGATGAATGGATAAGGAAGCTGTGGTACATATACACCATGGAATATTACTCAGCCGTTAAAAAGAATTCATTTGAATCAGTCCTAATGAGATGGATGAAACTGGAGCCCATTATACAGAGTGAAGTAAGCCAGAAAGATAAAGAACATTACAGCATACTAACACATATATATGGAATTTAGAAAGATGGTAACGATAACCCTATATGCAAAACAGAAAAAGAGACACAGAAGTACAGAACAGACTTTTGAACTCTGTGGGAGAAGGTGAGGGTGGGATGTTTCGAAAGAACAGCATGTATATTATCTATGGTGAAACAGATCACCAGCCCAGGTGGGATGCATGAGACAAGTGCTCGGGCCTGGTGCACTGGGAAGACCCAGAGGAATCGGGTGGAGAGGGAGGTGGGAGGGGGGATCGGGATGGGGAATACATGTAACTCCATGGCTGATTCATGTCAATGTAAGACAAAACCCACTACAATATTGTAAAGTAATTAGCCTCCAACTAATAAAAATAAATGAAAAAAAAAAAAAAGAGTATTGTGCTCATTAAGAAAGTATCTGGAAACTGAAGCCTATTATACAGAATGAAGTAAGTCAGAAAGAAAAACACCAATACAGTACATTAATACATAAATATGGAGTTTAGAAAGATGGTAATGATGACCCTATATGCGAGACAGCAAAAGAGACACAGATATAAAGAACAGACTTTTGGACTCTGTGGGAGAAGGCGAGGGTGGGATGATTCGAGAGAATAGCACTGAAGCGTGTATATTACCATATGTGAAATAGATCACCAGTGCAAGTTTGATGCATGAAACAGGGCACTCAAAGCCGGTGCACTGGGACAACCCTGAGGGATGGGATGGGGAGGGAGGTGGGAAGGGGGTTCAGGATGGGGGACACATGTACACCCATGGCTGATTCATGTCAATGTATGGCAAAAACCACTACAATATTATAACATAATTAGCCTCCAATTAAAATAAATTAATTTTTTTAAAAAAGAAAATATCTTACCCACCCTGTTGCCAATCTTTCATATCCATTGATATTTTTTTTTCATGTATTTGCTCAAAGGACTTCCCTTATTCCACATGTAGTCCCAAGGCCCATGCCAAAACACAGGCTTAAATCTGGACCTGAGCCCTGTAGTGCAGAAGATGGGGAACGAAACACAGCTTCTGCTCAGGTTTGTGAAAACTGATGGTGGTTCCTCGCCAGGACCCAAGTGCCATCGAAAGCCTTCAAAAAGCACCGCTTTCTTGGCACAAACTGGTGAACGGAGCAATCTCCTTTGATCTTCCACACTGGTTAACCAGCCCCCAGAAAGGGAGTGGGGTGAGGGTGGGGACAAGATGCTTTAAGACTTGGCTGGATCAAACATCCTGACCGTAATTCAAGATTTTGACTCATATTTAGTAACTTGAAAAAATAAAAATAAAAAAGCAAGAACCTGACCAGATGAAAAGGACTTAACTGTGGAGAAGCACTGTGGTCAAAGAGCTTTTACTCTGGTTTCACAGAGTTTGAAGTCATTAAGTCATCAAGGATTTATATCTGTTCTTTTATCAGGGAGTGAGATGGAATACTTTCTGGTTTCTGCTCTGATGCTGAGTAGGCTGGAATTATGAGGGATTATTTTCTCAATGTTTTTTTCAAGGCCAGGTCACGAGTTTTCATTTACCTTGGCAGGAATGGCCTTTTAAACCAAAGATCATTAACAGAAAAAAAAAAAAAAACCAGCCAAGAATGAATGCTATAGAGCTATATGAAATAGGTTTATGATGAATCAATTGATAAAACTCAGGGTATGTAAACTAAAATTGCACTAAAAATAACAAATAATAAAAGAATGTTCCAGGTAAAGATACAAGAATAAATTTCAGTTTGATCTATTTCTAAATTGTCACAAATATTAAACAGGATATGAATTAACCTATTTAACCTGTATTATTGCTGCTGTTTTGTCACTAAGTTTTCTGATTCTGTCGGCCAGGCTCCTCTGTCCATGGGATTTCCCAGGCAAGAATACTGGAGTGGGTTGCCATTTTCTTCTCCAGGGGGAAGAGGTCTTCCCCACCAAGGGATTGAATTCATCTACTGCTTAGCAGGTGGATTTTTTACCACTGAGTTGCCAGGGAAGCCCATTAAACCTATATACCTTTATTATTTATGTTAAGAAGAAAAATTAATTTTTTTTGTCAACTGCTCTGTTTGTAGTACAATTTATATATTCTATCTGTATCGCTGAATCTGTGCAGTACCTAGATATGGTAGGTATGGACTGTGATCAATAAGGAGATGAGGGGGCCACTATGAAAGTGTAAGTCATTTGCCCAAGACATGGCCACCAGAGAGAGGCAGGACCTGGGTCTATGGGTGATGACTCCCAGATGGACCGAGGCCCATCCATCATCAGTGACTCAGGCTGCATGACACTGGAAATCAGTTACTCCCATCTCTGGTTTCCATGGTAATTTTTTTTTTTTAAACAAACTCTCAGAACTCATCACACTCCAGTACCTTTTTTTCCCACATCTTTCTACACCACTGAATTGTGAGCTCCTTTGAAAACAAGAGCTGTGGCATCTTAGCAGAGTACCTGGCACACAGTATGCACTCTTTTTTTTTTTTTTTTTTCCAGTGGGTTTTGTCATACATTGATATGAATCAGCCATGGATTTACAGATGTATTCCAATCCCGATCCCCCCTCCCACCTCCCTCTCCACCCGATTCCTCTGGGTCTTCCCAGTGCACCAGGCTGAGCACTTGTCTCATGCATCCCACCTGGGCTGGTGATCTGTTTCACCATAGATAGTATACATGCTGTTTTTTGAAAATCCCACCCACTTCTCCCACAGAGTTCAAAAAGTCTGTTTTGTTTTCTGTGTCTCTTTTTCTGTTTTTTGCATATTAGGGTTTCGTTATCACCTTTCTAAATTCCAATATATATGTGTTAGTATACTGTAATGTTCTTTATCTTTCTGGCTTACTTCACTCTGTATAATGGGCTCCAGTTTCATCCATTCATTAGACTGGTTCAATGAATTCTTTTTAATGGCTGAGTAATATTCCATGGTGTATATGTACCACAGCTTCCTTATCCATTCATCTGCTGATGGGCATCTAGGTTGCTTCCATGTCCTGCAGTATGCACTCTTAATTATGGAATTGTCCCTGGTGACATTGCTGTTCTCAGATTAATGTGTATTCTTTTTTTCAGAGAAAACTTTTATTTAAATACGTTATAAACAGCATGAGTAGATTGTATACGGAAGCTGAAAAGCCTTCAGTGCTACCCAGATCCTTCATCGTCTGTCTAATGTGTATTTAATTGGGGGCCCCTGTCCTCGTTAGTGATGGCAAAGGTTTCAAAATACTGTTTGTTGAACTTTCAAAAGTTAATTGTAGGATTTACACTTTGGTCAAAGTACAGCTGTTTCTGAAATTCCAATGAGCCCCAAAGACCATAATAGTCTTTGTTGAACAAGGTACTAGGGTGTGAACACACATGTCAGCATCATCTGTAACTACTAATTGAACAATTTTGATAAAAATTACAGATTTTACTGACACCCACATTACCTCCTAGTCATTAAAACAAAATCTATGTGACTGAAAAAAATAAATCAGTCACTTTGATGTCCACTAAATGTATATCTAAGTTTTCCAAGAAGTCAAGGTCTTTTAGTTAAGTACTTAGTTACATTTGACAGACAGAATGTAATTCAGACTTAGTGTATTTAATAAAGTTTTGGTTATAACTAGGAAAGGAAAAAAACTGGAAACACAAAATGGAATATGAAAAAGTAGAAAACAATTATACTCTGTTTCTGAAAAGAATCTTTCTTCTTTCTGTCTTTAAATAGCTACCCCAAAGCACAATTTATAAAAGGGTAAATACAAAGAACCACATTGTAAAGTTCATGGATTTTTACAAATCTAAGCAAGGCTGGATTCTAGTGAGACTAGAATCCATTTTATCACTATGGCTTCATGTCTCGAGGGAAATTTACTCTTACGACAAGAAATAATGAACACTTTCCCTGTTCTACAAAAATATATCAACATTACATTTTTTAAGAGCCCCGCTTAGTTTCCCCTGTATGCTTTACTGATGCAGTTTCCTACTAGAGATACTCAGATTGTTTCCTTTTTCTTTTTTCCTGCAATATTTATCCTTACATATTTATCTATATACACTTTTCTATTAACTTTACTAGGCAAAACTCCAAAAACACTGAATTACTAACTCCTCTAGCAATGTAAGAGTCTTTCATTCTACAACTTCAACAATTCTATTATCATTCTTCCTGGTTTTGATTAACAGAAAAAGCAAGCTCCTTGCTTTGTTAAATTAAAACTTTCCTTTCCTTAGTTTCTTGTCCATTTGTGTTTACTCTTTAGTAAATTGACTGAGTCCTATGTTTACTTGTATAAATCAATCGGTTCAGTAATTGGTTAAGAATTCATTTAAAAATGCCCATCATATATTAAGGATATTAACCTTTGGTCTGTCTCATCTTGTACATATTTCTCCCAGTCTGTCATTTACCTTTCAGTCCTATGTTGTTCTTTGTCATACAAAAGCTTTTGGTCTTTCACATTCAATCTCTTATCTTTTCCTTTATGATTGTCGTTTATGGTATACGTTACACTTTCAAAATCCTTCTGGATTATCATTACCCCAAATTACATAGCTATTCACGCATATCTTCTTCTAGTCTTATTTGGGTTTTTCGAGTTTTATTTCCAAGCTTGAATGCTACTTCTTATCAGCTGTGTAACCTTGGGCAAGATCTCCTTTAGTAATAAAACAGGAATACTACTTGCTCTCTTACTGAATTGCTGGTGTGATTTAATAAGGCAGTACAGTAAAGCACTTACCAGAGTGTCTGGCCATTGTAAGTCTAGAATATATTTTAGCTAATATCCATAATTAATATCATCTCTTAAATTTTTAACCAACTAAAACTAATTTTGGTATAAAGATGGAGGTACTCATCTAATTATTTTTCCTTAAATAGCTCCTCCATCTTTGCAACAAATCTGTGAGACAATCCAATCCCATTTTAAAGATAAAAGACACTTATTCTTAGGGGGAAAAAAAAAAAAGGAATCATTTGTTGCTATTTCTCTAGCGCCTCTAGGGGTCCCACTTTCTAAGTTTTATGATGGTGTACTCACATGTGAGAGCAAAAAGGGGGCATGTGAACAAGTGTGTGTGTGTGTTCTGGGTCATAATGAGAAGAGGAAGAAGGAACAGTATCATTAATTATTCGGAGCAGGATATGCCAACCCAGGTTGTTCAGTGGAGGAAAGATATTTACCGTTTTTTAATAACATTAAGATATCTCAGAAAGGTACAGGGAAAAAAGCAATTTAATAAATCATATCATAAAACTAAACAGAAATATTCTCTACAGAGCTGCCCTTACTTTTTCTTTTTTAAATTCTGGTGCCTTTGTAGCTCTATGAATACCTGGCTGGGGTTATACTTAATCACTTCTTTGGTTTGGTGACTTTCAGTCACCACTGGTACAATAAACAATTATTTTAAAAAAGCCAAGACTGTCTCCAAAGCCTAAAAATTCCATGTAGGAATGCTACACGCTCTTCTGCCCTCCTCGGCATAATCAGTTTTCCATGACACATGAACAGTGCCCACACTTCACTCTGTGATGGACAGAAAATATTAACCGTCAAAGACCCTTACACAGTCGAGAAAGGAGAGTCTGGTTTATCCAAAAGACTGAAGGTGTTTGTTTTTACTTTGTTCCTTTCTAAACACAGGAATCCCTTTTTTTCAGTACAAGAAAAACAAACTTGCCCACTGCTTTTAGCAGCTTAGTTAAGTAACAACAACAACAACAAAGGAGCTGCTTATGCTGGATGGTGGGAATCAGGGAATTCATAAAAGATGCTCTACTCCCACCCTTAATGTTTTCTGACTCCAGTTCACAAATGGAATGAAGTGCCCTTGTCCAGGAGAATGAATGTCAGCCCAGAAGGGAAAACCCAGAAGTCCCGAGGGAAGCAGAAGGATCTATGAGAATTTCTTTCTATCCCAGACAATCCATGCAGAGGCACAACTTGCTCCAACCCAAGAGCCTGCGGCTTTTCCGCAGGACCCCTGCCCAGCAGGAGACAGCCACTCTGCCAATGCCAGCTCCATGTGCCTGGCGCGGGGAGTCCACGGGGCAAACCTGACCTCACTTGTTCAGAACCATGGCCAAGATGCCAATTTCCTCTGTGGGGCTTATGATTAGACGCCTATAACCGTGTGGACAAGTCTTAAAATACAGGCATGCCCGCAGCAACCCACAACACAATGTCAGAACGGTAGAGAGGGCTCCTGATTGGAATTTCTGCAAGCCAAGTCACAGAAGACCTGACCCACCCAGCCCTGAGTCACACATGATACAGACCTCTGCAACGCTAACACCCTGAGTCTCCACTCTTGTGCATAGCCTGTCCCTCCTGGGAACAGCAGCAATGGCCTCAGAGCTACCAGGCATGTGCACTGGGAGCTGAGGAACCAAGGGAATTCTCTCTATAGCAGGGCCCTGGTACCAAAGTACAGAGGAAGAGAAAGCAGGGGTGGGAGGGAAAGTGCATACCACACATATGCCAATTCTTCACAGTAGCTATACTCTAGGAAAAGGGAGAACAAAATAAGAGGGCATAACTAAGGACTTCCTAGTGGTCCAGCGGATAAGACTCTGAACTTCCAATGCAGGGGGCAGGTGTTTGATCCCCGGTCAGGGAGCTAGGATTTCACACGCCAGGTGGCGTGGCCAAAAAAGCCCCCAGAAACTCAAAAAGGGCATGTGCATGCGTGCTTAGTCACTTCAGTCATGTCTAACTCTTTTGCGACCCCATGGACTGAAACCTACCAGGCACCTCTGTCCATGGGGTTCTCCAGGCAAGAATGCTGGAGTGGGTTGCCATTTCCTTTTCCAAGGGATCTTCCCAACTCAGGGATCAAACCCGCATCTCTTGAGTCTCCCGCACTGCAGGCGGATTCTTTACCACTGAGCCACTGGGAAAGCCCCAAAGAGGGCACAACCTTGTCTCGTTCACAATCTGCATCAATCAAGCCAGCCTCGCACAGATCAGGGCTGACCAAAGCACTCAGTCTGGAGATCCAGGGCTGGACACGACATAAGCACAGAATATTTCCAAAGTAGTGAAGTGGAAGAGCAGTCAGAATTTTAACAGCATTTTATCACTTTAAACAGAACCTCCAGTCTTCCTTCTTTCTCCTACCTCTTTTCTCACTGGAGTTAGAGTGAAAAAAAAAAAAAAAACAACACCATATATTTATGACCTGGAATTCCTGGGCCTGCGCGTTTGGAAGGGTGTTTTTCCACTCCTAACCGAGGCTGACAGCCCTAGCGACTGTGACGAGTCTGGACTTGGCAGGTGGCACGGCTCCCAAGCCAAGCACCTGGGCCGGGTGAGAGCCGTCAGGCTCCACAGACAAACCCGAAGGGGCAAGGGTTGCGTTTCAGTAAATCTCTCCCTCAATTAGTGCAACTCTCAGAAATGGTCACGTGTAGAGGCCATAAAGCTGGTTTGCATTAAATGACCAAAAACTACAGATTTTAGATAGAGGAACTAGGGCTTTCAAGGCTTGACTGAGTGACATGAGATTTAAGTTTTAATCAACTATAGAAGGTTGCCCGTAAGGGGCGGGGTAAGAACCAGGACCCCGAGAACCTAGGCCTGGAGCGTAAGGGTCGACGCGGGCCGTTTCCCACAGTGGCCTCTGGGAGCGGCCAGCCCCGCAGTCCGCAGCGGCCTTCCTCACAGCTCGGCCTGGGTGACTCACCCAGACAGACGTGCCCAGCCCAGCGACAGCGCTGGGGCCCGTCACGAGCTGGCAGTGAACTTCAGCGCCTTTTTCTGTCACCTGATAAAGTGGCTGAGTCATGGGGGGAGGAGGGTCAGGCGTCGGGGGCCCCGGAGGAAAGACCTGTGAGGCCTGCCTCAGCAGAAAATGCGTTTTGGAGTCATTTTCAGTAGGGTGCTTTCACATTCAACAGCTGCTGAAAAAGTCGCTGTGTTTCACCTCCACCTGCTCGACGCTTTGCCACTGTCTCCGACACCGAGGCAGGCCTGACTCAGTATCTCTTCTGGACTGTGGGGGGTGCGCGGGACTGACAGCACTTGAGGGGAGGGGAAAACAAAGCCAAACCAAACACAGGCAATCAGGAGTCCAGAGAACTTCCGACAGGAGGGAGAAGGCGAACAGTGTTATTCCTGGCTAGGTGCCAGGCCAGAACACTTCAACAGTATGATTTCCTAAGCACAGCCCCCTGCTGGGATGAGAGAAAAGAGAAGAGGGCCCAGGATTGCCGCAGAATCCATAAAGTCCTCACGCATACTTGTCATGGACCCAAATCCACCTTTACCACTGCTTTCAGCTCTCCTACAAGTAGCAGGGCCTCTCTGAACCTCAGTTTCTTCTTTCGTAAAATGGGGCCAATATCAGATTCCACTGATTGGGTGTTTTGACAATTAAATGACCTGCTGCAGGTAAAGGAGTAAGTGCAGTGCTGGGAATCTAGTGCTCAGGATTCTATTCTCTATTGTTGTTGTTATTATCCACCCCTATAAATGCACTCAGCTAAGTTAAGCAATGTCTCTGGGTGCCAAGAAATAACTCTAAGGCAGGGTTCCCCAACCTTCAGGATCTAGTGCCTAATGATCTGAAGTGGAGCTGATGTAACAATAATAGAAATAAAGCGCACAATAAACGTAATGTGCTTGAATCATCCCGAACTACCTGCCCAGTCCATGGAAAAAGTCCAAAAAAATTTTTTTGACTACCCTCCCCAATCAAAAAGCCTGGGGACCGCGGCTCGAAGGAATGTGTATGTGTGCTCAGTCATGTCTGACTCTGCGATTCCATGACCTGTAGCTCACCAGGCTCCTCTGTCCATGGAATTATCCAGGCAGGAATACTGGAGTGGGTTGCCATTTTCTCCTCCAGGGGAATCTTCCCAACCCAGGGACTGAACCCACATCTCCTGCATTGCAGGCGGATTCTTTACCTCTGAGCCACCAGGGAAGCCCCAAGGAATAGATATGGACAAAGAAAGGAAAGCGGAAGAAGGTAGGGTTGGGTAGGATTAAAAAATCTGGGAGTAGAGACGTGAAAAAAGAATATACATATATTCTTTTAAAAAATATAACAGTATCAGCCTAGCCTACTCAGAGAAATTTTTCTTAACTGACCTTCATTTACCCAATTTTCTGAATTAACGAACATTCTCTCTTCCCCAGTAAAATACACTGGGGCATGCCTGCTGCATACTAAATCATCCAGCTGGTAGACAACTCTCTAGACTCCCAGCAGATGAGTTATGTTCTTACAAAGGGTCAGTTGTGTTCGCTCCTAGACTGGCTTATATCAGTTGCACTTCTCCATAATTACATAATTAACACATGCAAAAAGGGAGCTGCTGGTTTTAAGAAAACTAGGTTGGATGCTGAGGGACAACTTGATAAAGGTGAGTCACTAAAAGAAATGTCAAGTTAGGAATGGGTGAGAATTTGGAAAAGACAAAGAAAAATCTAGAAGGATTCTACAGTCAGATTGTTTCATAAATGTCTCTTAAGATGGCATGCTCCACTTCTAGTGACTCTCTCTCTAACTTTTCACATAATCAAGTACTATTGCTTCTCATAACCACAGGGAAAACTTCCACAGTTTGGACAAACGTAACAGCTAACAATTATTGAGTATTAATTCTATGCAAGGTACTTGCTGAGGGTTTATATACACTTGAATATTTTTTAAAAAAGAATATGCTAAATTGAGTATTTTGGAACTCTGCTTAAAAAACTGGTTTTATTTTGGCTACTGCCACTTTTTAGAATGTAAATTTTGATGCACAGTCAAATAATATGAAACAGAAATCATTTCTACCTCTGAGCACATAAACTCTCCCATCAAGAGAAGAGACTCAGACATGGCTACTTTCCCCAAAGAGATTGCCCATGGCTAGGGGGCACTCAGCCGGCCCTCATGGTACAAAGAAACATTAGCCGAACAGGAATCAGATGAAAAACTTTTGTCCTGAATTGCAGGGTATTACAATAACTGAAAACACAGGCTTCAGCAAATCTGAGCAACATACCATATGGTGAGAACTGTTACATAATTTCTAAGTCAACAGTTTAGACTCTCAGGTCAGGAAACTTTCATGTCCACATAGATTCCCCAGAAATGCCATCACAGACCAATCTCTATTTGGTATGAAGATTTATAGAAAAACAGGTTTATGAAAAATATTCTCCTAATAGGAAGAAACGTGAAACCAAGGTTACTGGAAGTCATTGTTATTTACCAACCTGACACATTTTAGGCACATGATAAAAAATGTATTGGTTTATGGCCAAGAAGCCCTTAAATGAAATTAATAGTGATTTAAACATTTACAAAGACCTATTATCTGTTATGGTGCTCTAAAATTACACTATAATAAACTTTTTTTTTAATTATTGAAAATGATGGAGAGGTAATGGCTTTCTTAATAATGGGCCTTCAGCAGGATTACTTGACTTATACTGACTTTTTAATCCCGAGTGTGGATCTATGTTTACGTATATGTATTTATGGGCTTGGGAAGGGGAGGAGAAATGGGTTTACGTAGAAATGCCATGTTTTGAATGCCTAATTCTGCAGGTTACTTGTTTTTTTTTTAAGCCCCGTCACAGAGGTTTTTGCTTAAAGATTCAGAACAATGCACAGACAAGCATTATTATGACTCACTAACCAAAAGGTAGTAATAAGCAATAATATAATTAAAATGTGCAATGTCTCAAAGCATGATTCAATGCAATTCAAACGGCTTAACAAACAAGCCTTTGATTTGCCTCTGAAAAGTCCACTGCAACAGCTGTGCGGCCAGCATAAAATGTCTGATTCATGTTTAATCCGAGAGCTGGAGGAGATCTGAGACCATTCTAGGCCACAGATCCTCCCTCTACCGATGAAGAAACAGACACTCCCAAAGTTTAGCAGTTTGTGGCAAAAGCAGGTCTCACAGATACCAGCACGTACAACGCATTTTCTCTCCAAAGATACTGATGCTACTATCCTTACTACTGCCATAGCGAGACAGTGATCAAGATGATGATAAATATTAAGTGAGCTTTTCCTATGGCTTAAGGTACTTTACATGAACAGGTCATTCAGTTCAACCTATGGGAGCAGGATTAATATAATTATGTAACCTAAGAGGAAACAGAACTCGCCTGACCTGACACAGATAAAAAGGCGCTGGAGGTGGGACTGGAAACCCAGGCAGTTTGATCTAAAAGCCCACATGCTTCCACCACTCCACCCAACACAGTGCTGTGCCCTTAAACTTACTACAGAATTACGGATTTCTACATTAGCCTGAGAGTGGAAGCTCTTGCTTGCTGTAGTAGCCTTTAATAAATACAGTAACATAAAACATAACTTAGAATTGAACATTGACACACCCCGTGAAATTGAGAGCCTCCCTTTGCTCTTTCAGTCCAGGCACTCATCTCTCTCCTTCCCACCTCCTCTCTGCCCCCTGAGTTTTGAGAGCTGCCTCAAGAGCTCTGATTCAGTATCAATGATGCCATTCTTTACTGAGCCTGACAAATAGGTCGGTTTCAGGAACTATGTGCTTCCCCTTCTCCGTTTCCTCTATACCCGATCAGAGAATGAATGCTTCTATCTTAATGTTTCCATTCACAATTAAGAAGGAATTGCGTTTTTTTTTTTTTTAACTAAAGAGAAAAGAAATCAAACTATAATTCAATATAAAATGAAAATTGCCTATATGGCAGAAACCAATATGATATTGTAAAGCAGTATCTTCCAATTAAAAATAAATAAATTTTAAAAATAAAAATTGAATTAAAAAAAGTAAATCAAATTAGTACAGAAACCATTCAACTAATCTACTAGCAATATATTTACTAGGCAGATTATTTGCAGTGAGTGCCAAAAAACCTGAGAGAGTGGTGAGCAATAATTTTACTGCTGAGGTGGTCACAGCATTTGTACAATAACAGGAATGTCTGAAGAATAAGAAACTTTCTCCCCACACTTTGTAAATAGATGCTACTCTATCAATCAAGAAAATCCTGTTTAAGGCTAATTGGAATTTGGAATTTACTGTGATCATGCAAACAAAGATTTAGTAAAGTTTAGGCTATCAGTATGTTTAGAAAGCATTTTTTTTATATATTCATCAACATACTATATGTAGTGAAAAGCTAGAGAAATCTTGACTTTCACATTTGAATTTTATCATCTGTACTTAATAAAGTTATTTCCAGTAGGAAAAAAATTTACATTCAGAAGTATGAGTGATACATTGCAGAATGCTAGTATGGTCTCTATGGGCAGTTAATGGAGGACATGATTGTAGAGATGTGGAAAAGAAAGAAAAACAATCTTCCTAAAATATTCTACTAACCACATCACTCCAACAGCCTCTATTTTATTTTTTTACAGTTCTTAGCCTAGCTTTTTAAAATTTCCTGTTATGTGGCTTCATTCAACATGTACAAGTAAGTCCCTCACTGATTCCCCATAAGATGCATCTTCTGCTTGGACCAGTTTTACACACCATGCTCACTTCCACTTCTGCACCCTCACTTATGAAAAAGCCAAATGAAGTATTTACGGGCACCTTCCACTGGTCAGCTCATGAAGCTACCTACTGAACCCTTATAACAACATCTAAGTCCTATCATTGACATGCTTCCCATTTTACAGAAAAGAAACTATAACTCAGAAAGATTAAATTGTCTGAGAATCAAAGCAAGCCTCCTGAGACTTAAACCAGAGTGGACTTCAGAGCCCACATGCTTTCCTTGACACCATACGCTTCCTCTCGTCGGGATGCCCTCCCTACTGTGCATGTGCTCAGTCCTGTCTGACCCTTTGTGACCCCATGAACTGTAGCCTGCCAGCCTCCTCTGTCTAGGGAACTCTGCAGGCAAGAATACTGGAGTGGGGTGGCCATTTCCTCCTCCAGGGGATCTTCCCCACCCAGGGATCGAACTCGAATCTCCTGCATCTCCTGCACTGGCAGGTGGATTCTTTACTACTCAGCCACCTGGGAAGCCTGCCTTCCATACTGCCCTTTGGTTAAATCTAAGCGAAACTTTTATGTCCAGTTACAGTCCCACTTCCTCTATGATTTCTTCCCAGGCAACTTCAGTCTTCTCAGATTTTGCCTCTCCTTGGGTTTTCTATAGTACTTAAAACCTGTAAAATTTTGAGGTTAAATATTATCTCCAAATGCTTACTGCTATTTGTTTGCATTCTTTTGCTTTCCAACTTAGGTTTTAATTTCTCAAGGGCTTCCTTGGTTGCACACACAGTAGGGGTTTGATGAATATTTAAGGAGCTATTCTCAATCTTTCTGGCTTCCTGGGTTAAATAAGAAGAACAAACAATCACACCGGGCTGGAGCACAGAATGGACGGTAGGGAGACAGGGAGCAGTGGGTAGGGAAGGTAGACAGGGTTATATATTAATAATAAAGGACCTTAAATGTCATCCAAGGAGTATAGATTTTATCTATAAGTGATGAGGAGTCCTCTAAAGCATTTGAGAATTTCGTAAGAGTTTTAATCCAGGGAGCTATATCTGACTACATCCTGAATAATATCAATTGAACAGAATGAGACACTGTGCTTTGTATAGCCATAGCATTTGTTCTCATTTGTTTCTGTCACAGTATGAACTGCTTTATTTAAATCCAAAAGCACACATCCAGAATGAAAGTACACACAGTGCTACTAGTCAAGGCAGACTCTGTAGAATATATTATCGAGCATCCCAAAGGACTAATAAAAAGACAAATTAATTACAGGCAACATTAAAAATTATTTACTCACATTAATAAAATACACTGCTGAAGTTGCAGGAATGATGTTTGGAAAGAAGACTTATTTACCCAACGTGAGCCCCGGAAGGAATTTTCCAACTTCAAGATTAACTTTTGAAAAAGCTATATATCAAATAAATTCTCAGCAAATTTTCTTTACGTGGCAAGGAAAAGGTTATCAAGAAACAAAATTTCCTACAAGCAGATGACTTCCTTTGCCTTCTAATCTTTTAAGATCTACAGCCTCTCCATTATCCTCTTGCCCTTTCGTTCAGTAAATGGAAAAGTCATTCAACTGAGATTCTTTTTTTTTTTTAATATTTATGTATGTATGTATTTATTTAGCTGCAACAGGTCTTAGTAAGTCATGCGGACTCTTAGTTACGGCATGTGGGATCTAGTTTCCTGACCAGGGATGGAACCTGGGCCCCCTGCATTGGGAGCTTGGAGTCTTAGCCACTGGACCACCAGGGAAGTTCCAGCTGAGATTCTCTTAAGTAGAAGTAAGGGGAAAATACTCATTAAGACGATGTATTTAAGAAAAGGGGTCACAGTCAGAAGGAAAGGAATGAAGACCTCTTCCACTAAAACAAGTGCTTCCCTCTTGAGCTTATTTTAACTCCTAGGAAAGGTGAAGGTTCACCTGTGATCACAAATAATAAAATTATTAATAGCAGTCATTTGTATTTAATGAAGTAGGGGTAAAATGCCTCAAAAGGAAGGAACAGTAGCAAGATGTGGGGCCAGGAGGCCATGTTTCCCTGAAGAAAGAAGAGCTTTAGTTCACATCACCACTGACTACTCTAGAACACTCAGGACGTGAGAGGGTCCTGTAAACCAATAGCATCTGTGCTTTGCTTGTTTAAATGAGCAGAGCATCCCCTACAAGTCAGAGATGAGGGAAGACAGGACACATTCAACCTCCTCTTCGTGTGATAACCACAATACAGCTTGAGGTGGTTCCCCGTTATCTCTAACCCTTGGAACACCTCTAAAGCCACTTCATACCCCCTTTACAGGTGAAGAATCTGAAGCTTAAGGAGCTTGGGGGCAGGGAGGGGGAACCTGTCTTCAGTTTCTTAGCAAGTACGTGGCTGAGCCAGATCCTGAAACCAAATCTTACTGGCTTCAAAGCCCACATGCTAGAATTGGAAAGAATGAGTGCAAATTTTATGGAAAAAACAGAACTCCGGAATAATAAAAGAAAACAGAAGTAACGGAAGAAGAGGCCAGAGGCCCAACATCAAGAACAGAGAGACAATCAACTTACCAGCATATTTTGTAGTGTTAGATTCATCCATGGACCAAAAGCAATAATCAAATGCAAATACCTGGATGAAAGAACAGAATATTAAACTTAAAAACTTATTAACTTCCATGAGTAAATCAGACTGAAAAAAAATTCACTGAGGATGAGGATGCCTGCTTCTGTCTGATTTAAAAGAAAAAACAAAAACCAGAAGTCTGACGCTTTATTAACCCTGAAGCTTCTTTCAAACTAAATTGGCTATTTTCTTGTATTACAAGAAATACAAGGTTATTTTCTTATATTAGAGTAAATTGTATATGAAAATTGCTACTTACTCCACATTCAAACAAGCAGACCTCTTAGCCAAAATATTTTAAATTATACATTTAGTGAGAAAAGACAATGGCTTCTCTCCCAAGTCTGCAGTTTCAGCAGATGCTGAAACGGTGGACCAGGTAGACCTTCCATGGTGGACGTTCCATGGCTTCACAAGAAATACTAAAGTGATCAACTTTCACTGAAATCAGTCCCACCTAACTTTCCATGACCTTATCACTTCTAGCATAGCTAAAGGTTTGTCAAAACTTTCCACATTTCCAGAAATCTTAGACTCCCAATCCTGGGCCAAGTATTGTTAATATATCAATTCACTCTTGCATGCTTTAGCTTTCTGTATAGTTCCTGAATGCCTACTATGTACTAGGAATGGTTGATGCTACCCTATCAGTTCAGTTCAGTTCAGTCGCTCAGTCGTGTCCAACTCTATGCGACCCTATGGACTGCAGCACTCCAGGCTTCCCTGCTCCATAAGGACACACATCTAATCACTGTTTTCCATGCATATGACCACCACTCATGTTCCAGCCATCTTTACCACACGCACAGGGCAACGCTCCCCACAGTATGCACCAAGGAACAGCAGTTTCAAGACAGTCCATGAAATAAAGATTACACCATGTTGGAAATGGTACATATTTTACCCTGTTTAAGATTTTCTATGCAATTCTCAACATTAAAGGTGCTGAAAGTCTTCAGCAAATAAACCCATTTTTAAAAAATTCATTAAAAAAATAAATAAATAAAAAATTCATTTTTATTGGAGTATACTTGCTTTACCAAGTTGCATTTCTACTGTACAGCAAAATGAATCAGCCATACATATATGGAGACATATATGGGGATATAAAAGGGGATATATGGGGAGGGACATACATCCCCTCCCTTCTGGACTATCCTTCCCATCCAGGTCACCACAGCACATTAGGTAGAATTTCCTGTTTGATACAGTATGTTATCATTAGTTATCTATTTTTCAGATAGTATTGACAGTGTATATGTATTAAATATGAATCCCGATCTCCCAATTCTTCCCATCTCCCCTATCCCCCTTGGTCTCCATACATAAACCCATTTGGTTGTGTCACTTTATTTCTCCAATTTCTTTTGATGAGGAGACCCTTTCTTGTTGTTTAGTTGATAAGTCATGTCCGACTCTTTGTGACCCCATGGCCTATAGCCTGCCAGGCTCCTCTGTCCATGGGATTTCCCAGGCAAGAGTACTGGAGTGGGTTGCCATTGCCTTCTCCAGAGGATCTTTCTGATCTAAGGATGGAACCTGTGTCTCCCAGGCAGATTCTTTACCACTGAGCCACCGGGGAAGCCCAGGGACCCTTTCTTGAGTAACACCCATTAACGTGCCCTAAAGCTAGTGTTTCTCAGCATCACCCTCCTACTCCTCAAGCTAACTGACTCAGGTGACTCAGCAGCTGTTTTCTCGGCTCCTTGTCCCAGCCTTCGCCGCTCCTCCATGCAACTCCAATAGTAACATGCAATCCTCCTGTGGACAGAGACTCTTGAAGGTTTAATCATTTCCAAGCGATTGTAAACACTGGGCACGCAGAAACACACACTCTGACCTGGTCCTAGAAACTGGCCCTAAGGGACTGTTCCAGCCTAAGTCTCCCAACAGCTGCATGCTTCAGCTGAACTTGTCCGTACCTCGGAGTTACGAGGTACAATTCCACCGCTGTCATTTGCTTCGTTTCCACCCTTCAGAATGCCTCATGCTCCTTAAGGCCCGTGCCAATATAGTTTTCGTTCAGGAAGCATTCTTCGGTTAAACCCAAAGGATTAGCTTTCTCTTCCCTGAACTCTCACAACACAGCTAAATCCTATTTTTGTGACTCCTATCAATTACTTTTTCACTTACCATGTGTATGATCTGTGCATAGGTTTTACCTCCACTGCTAGACAAAGGTCCTTGAAAGCAGGGACCATACCTAATTCTTGTTTGTATCATGCAGTGTCCACAGTGGTTGCTTTATAATTATTTATTAAATGATAACTGGCATTAAGACCTTGGAAGAAAGCAGGTACATTCCACACCATCAAAAGACTAAGTTACACTCTGAATAGTTTCAGCACCATCTGTACTTCAGTGCTTTTAAATGGATTCAGGTCCACACACAACTTATATCATCAACCTCAAATCCAAATTCAATTTTGTTATGTATACAAACACTCACTCTGGTCTCATAATAACCAAGGTTAAAATGAACAGCTACGAAACAACGGTTCCAGCCAAAAGAGAGTGAAATATTTACTGCATTCTAGGGATCTTCCAAAGACTTGAGAGACCACACAGGTATAATCCAGTTAATCTTCCTGCCTCAAGGCAGCACAGAATTTCAACATTTCTCCTGAGAGATGAAGATCTGTCTTGTTTTTAAACATTTCCAGAAAAGGAGATTCCACAACCTCCCTTTGATGGCATCTTTATAACACTTAACTTTCAACTCCAGGGTATTTTCCTTTCCTTTTGACTTAAGTCAACTCTCCTGACTTTCAACGGCCAACAGAGGCTCCTTTCCAATTTTTAGGTACTGTTTCCCTCTAGATGCCAATGAATTCCTCTTAGTAGTTGCTACATACAGTGAAATCGTAATTTATCTCCTGTATGCTAATTTTTCATACCTACCAGAAACTTACTGATAACAGTTTGCTATTCTGCATACAAGATTAGACAGCTATAGATCTATATTCACAATAATGTCACTTGAAATAAAATGAAATCCACTCCCAAACCAGGGGTCTGCCCTTAATAATAATCATTTCAAATTCTGTGTCAACTTTTATTTCTAACAAACTAGTTAATAGTCTAAAGTTGGTTTTGATCATAAAAATGGGAAGGGATAGTTAGGGAGTTTGCGAAGGTCACGTACACACTGCTATATTTAAAGTGGATAACCAACAAGATCCTACTGTATCATAAAGTTGGTTTTGATCATAAAAATGGGAAGGGATAGTTAGGGAGTTTGCGAAGGTCATGTACACACTGCTATATTTAAAGTGGATAACCAACAAGATCCTACTGTATAGCACAAGGGACTCTGCTCAATGTTATGTACAAAAAGGAAGATAAAATTTTCATTTTAGGCACTTGCCCCCACTCCCAAATTCAGACAAATGTTAAAAAACGTTTTTTTCAAAGGGCTCTGATAGTACTGGCAGACATACTCGTTCTTTGCCTGCCAAATACTGGCCTCTCCCTGGACTGAATTATGTCTCAAATTTTAAAACCTGTGATCACAAGCATTTTAGACTGGGCACGCCTCAAGCCAGTCATGGAGTATGGGTTATGATTTTACTCAGCACTTATCATAAGAAAGTTAAGCCCAGAAATCTGAAGGATTCCCCCTAAAAACTCAAAGCAACTGGAAAGATTTCTGCTGTCATTTTTTTTCTTTGTGTAACAAAGGCTGCCAGTGACTCCCCGCCACTCCATCTATGAAATTCCATAGCACTCTACACCTCCCATGGCACTAGTTCATATGTGGTCTTGTTTCTTGGCTTAATTCTTGTGTGGGTCTCAGCTCCACTTCAAGGCCAACCTGTTGGGGGCAGGGGCTTTGTCTTATGCTAGTGTCTGGGTCATATCTCATACAGAGCAGGCACTGTACGTAATATTTTCTCAATAAATAAACATAAGGCCAGGAGAAGAAGTGGAAATGCAGACAAGAACATGGAATGGACATGAGGAAGTGTTAGGAAAAAGTAGAAGTTCAAACTGCAAGAAAGATTTTTAGATGTTTCATTACTTTCAGATGCAGGATTTTAGGGAACTTGTTGCCTTTAATGGTCAAATACAGATTTGGTCACTAGATGAGTCCTCTCCGGCACCATCATTCCAGGGTTCACGAGCATAAACTAGTACGACCACATCAAGTATAATTATTTGTTGTGAGAATAATTATTTGGTATGACTTATGAAAACAGTGTGCAAAAGTTTAAAATAATTTATCTTAGGTAGCATGATCATTTCCCCTGCAATCTTGTTAGTACTATAAATAAACTAGTGTTCACAAACAATTATCTTTCTTTTCCTGGCTAAAAAAAAAAAAAAATTAATTGTTTAACTTAATCACAAAGGTTTGTAACTAAAGAGGACATGGTTTTCTTAGGTTTTAAAGAAATCTTGATTTTCTAATACAAAAATCATTGACATTTCCAGTTGCCAATGGGAAGGGATAGTTAGGGAGTTTGGGAAGGTCATGTACACACTGCTATATTTAAAGTCGATAACCAACAAGATCCTACTGTATATAGCACAAGGGACTCTGCTCAATGTCATGTGGTAGCCTGGATGGGAGAGGGGTTTAGAGGAGAATGGATAGATAAGAATGTATGGTGAGTCCCTTCACTGTTCCCCTGAAACTATCACAACTTTATTAATCAACTATACCCCAGGACAAAATAAAAAGTTCAAAAAAAAATCACTGACATTTCAAAAGAGATAACTAAACTATTTTCATGAGAGTTATTCTTTGGAAACTAACCACTTCAAATAAAAAGGAAATCATTTTTTTTTCGAAGCCAGCACATTATACTAGAGAAATATATTTATTCAAGACTTCTAATTTCATTAGAATTCCTAAATGTTTGTTTTACCTATTCATTATGAAGTCACTGGCACCTTGAATATAGGAGATGGGGGACTTTTTAATGTATATAACTGACCCCCCCCCCACAAAAACTTAAATCTGGAAACTAAGTATAATTTTCATATTTCACCAATGCCAATCAACACTGTGAACTTTTTTTGTAAAGCAACCCACATTTTCCAAGAGCCTTCAACTAGAAAAAGAACCAAAAGTACAGATGCTCCCCAGTTGTTTTCAAAATCTGAAAACCACCGTCTTCACTGTTTTCAATGAAATGTGACTCCACCTGCTTGGAATCCCACACCCTCCTCTAAGTTTCCAGCTTGTAAAACTCAGACCAGTATTTAATACCCTGAAGCTTGTTGGACACATTGGTCCCACCTTCAACACACTCCTAAAAATGTTCTCTTTGCATCTCTGTGAACCACTGAGCATCCTGTAAAGTGAGCACAAGCTGTTTTCAATAAGGCAGATGTGCTGGGTACCACACACTCTGAGGCAAACGTGCCTTAGGACGCAGAGGCAGGACGCACCACAGAAAAACCCCACTCTTACCGAAAAGGCTCATTTCACTGGCATGTCAGCAAAATTCAAGTTGCCATTTTAAAAAAAGAAAAAAAGCATCTTTTATGTTCCTCGAAGAAACAGAGGACATCAGGGTTCTAAGAAATGTGATCTGTAATCATTTTTCTGATCCATAAATACCAAACATAAAGGTACTTTCAACTGCATATCTCTTTCTACTTGCACACTTTCACTAATATGTTCTCCAATTATAAATTAGTTCATCCAGAAAGCATTCAAGCAATGCCTAGTTGCCACTGCTCTCAGTTTGAGGCACTTCAAGGAACTCAAATACACATTAGGCATGTTTCTGTCCTCTAGTTGCTTTTGGTCTAGTTACAAAGACAAAACAAAAGAATTATTCTTGAAAATTAAAAAGCACTTTTTTCCCCCCCAAAAATCATCTTTGTACCTTTCAACTCCTCTCCAGGCAGAAAGTGATTAACCCAATACTTTTCTCAAGATAATTTAATTTTAGGCAAAGAAGCACCTCCAAACATACACATCAGAGTTTCTGCAAAATGCATCAAAGCATGCTCCCTTTCTAATTTCTCCTTATTAAATTATTTTAGCATCATCTCAAATGTCACTCCCTTATGAAACCTTTCTTAAGGACACTACTTCTTCTTACTGTGAATTTCATACCTCTCTGGCCAGATTGGATGTGTTAGCATGTATAAGAGAGTCCCTTTGTTCTTCTACATTATTAATTCTGAGAGGTCAAGACCTTGGTTTTCCTAAAGATGTTATTGCCCATAATTCCACTAAACAAAAATACTCTGAGAATTTCCTTGTTACAGCAACTTCACAGTGAATGACTGGCTATTCACCTAAAAACGATCTCGTAAATCTGTGTTATCACACATGACGGCTACTTAAATAAAACAGCCCACACTGGTGAGTAGGGTAGTAGATTACCCAACAGTACTTGGTCAAAGGCTGTCCCCACTCGACTGTGAAAGTGACAAGACCAATGTCTCCATACAGACATGATCTGTGTGTTTACTGGATTCCCACTCCTTCCCCAAAAGACAGGAGCAAGTTCCCCTATTCACCTATAGATTATGTCAAGAGTCAGGCATCTCTCCAGCTCTGAGAGCTTCCACCAATGACATGGATAGTGGATGAGCAGAGTGGGAAGTCCAGGGGAAAAAAGGAGAAGAGAAAATGTGGAAGTCTTAAGAAAACCTCCCCTCTGACAACCCTCTGCCTCTCTTTACCCCCTGGCCATTCTTCAAGACCTGCCCAAAGGTCACCTCCTCCAGTGCGTCCTCGACTTCCCTCCTCTGTGCTCTTTCAGTCAACAGCTTCACTTCTCGAATACACAGCCTACTGAAGTAATCACACGTTTTATATTAAATGAGGGCTGTGGGCATTTAAGCAAAGTGTCCACCAATACAATGCATGGTGCACAGTAAAACTCAGTCTATGGCAGCTACTGCTATCTGTTTTGACAGTCTCTACAGATGGGCTCCTCTCCCAGTTAACAACACTGTCGGGCTCCTCTCCCAGTTAACAGTACAGCACAGTTTCCATTTACAGAGTGTTTATTATGTAGCAAGCACCATCCTAAGTGTGTTACTTTCTTATCAAGCTTGGAGGTTTCCTGGGCCAGGGCCTGTGCTAATTCATTTCTTTAATCCTTACAAGCACAGACACAGTAGATAGGTGCTCTGTATTTGCTCAGTCAAATAAAGAAAGAAAAATGAAAAGGCAAGGAAGGTTCATACGGCCACGAGAAGAGAGCTGCTACAGTTCACCGAGTTCCTCGTCAAAAGGATCAACACAAGACTCACTGTGTACTTCCTAGCCCCCAAGTCCAGAATGAAAAGGGCTTCCCATGGGGGAAAATGTCCACTCTATGTGGGCTGGCTGGGCTTTGCACGAAGGAGTGTGTCTCTCTGTGCTCACAAGATCCTGCCACCCTCCTCTCCGGGTACAATTCATCCACTGTTCACATCTGCGGACTGAGCTGCTTGCTACTCACAGCTTGTCCTGGCTGCTGTCAACTCTGGAACTGCACCTGAGATTTCTCCATAAACCCCTTTTCTCTGGTTTTATAAATATCGGCGAACCCATGTCCTGTGGGTGGTTACTTTTCAACTCTGTTCATTTGAAAGAGTATGATGACTACGAGAGATGTGGTGTGCCAAATGTGTTCACGACACATTGTTAGAGAACCGAACCAGACCAAAAAGAATTAAAGCCCTACATTCATGTCCTGTCGAAATGATGATGTTTAGCATGATCTGTTTTCCACCACTTACAATGCTATACATGTTTAACCTTCCTCACCATACTGTGAGTTCCGGAGAGCAGGAACCACTAGTTAAATTGCCTCTTAAGCCCCACAAATTCTTCAGACTGTACTTTTTGCAAACATTCTCAATTATAGTCATCTAATAAATGACATTTGAATGAATAAAGTAAAAATGCCTCCTAGGAAAAAACGCAGAGTGGTAGGGCTATGCCGCCTTTCTGCCATTCAGTTCACGCAGCTGCAACACTCATGGGCTCAGATATAAAGGCAGAAATGTAAGGGGTGACGATAGAGTGGCTGCATTTAACAGGGTAAGAGAAACGGAGCAAAAACCTCAGGATGGATGCTAAAAAGAAGCTCCATATTCAGCTATATGTTTGGTCTGAAACAGAAACATGATCCAAGCTACAAATGTAATTTAAATTGCGTCTGTAGGTACACTCAAAAGTCAAGAGATAAAACAATTTAAATAATGTTCTCATTTAACCTAATACGCTTTTTAAAATATTTACTTTTTTCCTCATACCAAGTATTTGATGTCTGGTGTGTATTTTTACATTCACCAAAATCTCAGTTTTGAGCAGCCACATAGCACATGTTCAAATGCTATGTGTGGCTAAGTGGCTGCTGTTGGCCAGAACAGGTCTAGAACTCATCTCATTCCAGGCCACCACTCAGTTCTCAGAAATGCACAAAGTGAATGATGAAAATGATGGTGGTCACAGACTGTAAAATGAGTCTGAATGAAACTGCACTTCAGATGGCATAAGCTGTATGAGTGATTTCTCCCTCCTTATTTCTGAGCCTTTCTTTTTTTTTTTTTTGTATTCAGGTGTTTTGGTACGGCAGTATGACCCTTTAAAGGATACTGCCTCCAAAAAGTGACAATTTTATTTTTGTTATGCTGTCATTTTCTCCTGTTCAAGATTTTACCAACAAACTTATGTAACTAGAAGAGGGATTAAACATCCTTAAGGTCAATAGTTCCAAACAGGGCTTGTAAATAAAAAACAGGAAGATCTCCTGGAGAAGGGCATGGCAACACACTCCACTATTCTTGCCTGAAGAATCCCATGGACAGAGGAGTCTGGTGGGATATAGTCCATGGGGTCACACAGAGTCAGACACAACTGAGCTACTAAGACTTTCACTCCAAAGTGAGTTTAATTAACAAGATCAAATTGTTCAAATGATTCTTAAACTAACTTATGGAGATCTTAAAATGATGACCATGGCTTTAAAAATGAGCAAATGGCGTAAAGAAGAATGTGACTGTAAACAAAGTGATCTTGCAGATATTTACTTTTGCTTCAGACTCTTCCTTCTTACTCTTTCCTGCTTTTTTTACTCCATAAAACCCAAAAAACAGAAAAAACATTTTACAAGCACATGGTGTAACAGACAGTAGCAGCAATCAGAAGGCCGAGAATTGCAGCCCAAAGCTCTCTCACTGAATGGTCTGGGCCGATTCACTCCTTAAGCCTCCATCTCCTTAGTCTCAGACTCTGAATGGTCTCAGTTCAGAAATTTCTTCCAGCTCCAAAGTGCTCACTTGGCACATGGATAGTTCTCAATAAACACTGAAGGGTGAAGAAGAAAACAGAAAAAGGAGGAAGAATTCATTCGTTTTTCTCTGCATGTGTTTCAGTGTAGCTCCCTGGGAAAGTAAGATGCTTGTGCCAGAGATGATAGAAGCATGAATAGCGAAGTGTCCTAGAACATGCCTGACATTCGGAGGGCATCAGGGAGACCTGGAACTGGGCTTCTAAAGGCAAAGCTCCTTTGACTGGGACATTTTCCTGGTTTCCATCAATAGAGCAGGCATAACACATATTTAGACAGAGATCCTCACACACACACAATAAGGAAAAACACACCTATTTCAACTCCGAAAATTCTGAGACAAAGGCTCTTTATTTTAAACTAATGAGGAGGCATAAATCAGGTGTCTCTATGTTTGTCTAAAAGCTTATTTTTCTTTTTAAGGGAAGTAGAACACGCTCCAATAAACATTGCATGATATGCTACTGGTGAAAGGATTAAATGGTATGCACTAGGCCCAGGCCGAAATAAATGTTTCTCTACTCTGGAGTACAAATTTACAAAATGTAGCACCAAAAAGAAAACCCAAATAAATAGTACCAAACAATTTACACAAGGATACATTTGTGGAAATTTCTCTTTCTATTGTACATGCACGTGCAATATAAAAAAAATGTTCAATCTTACTCTCAAGTTCAACCAGAAGAATATTTTCTCCTTGTCCTAATACAACACTAGAAAAAATAATAACTTTGAAGAACAAAAGAAACACAATTCGGCGAGAACAAGTGTAACTGTCCTCAGAGTCACCATGAGCAGCAGCACCACAAGGGTACCTGGTTTCTCTTCTGAGTTTTCACTGGCTCTTCCCCATCCATTCCCGAAAACAGGACGGGTCCCTGCTCACCCCTATTCTCCCACGTCTTCTATCCCACTTAATCCTTTCTTCTTTGACAACATAATCAATACCTCTTGCTTTACCTCCTATCTCCTTCCCATCAGGATGTACCTGACCTTTGTAGAGCAGACTACAAACCGTGTATTACCTGCTAGGCGTCCCCATCAGATGCTTTATCATCATTTCTGATTCAATTCACTCTAAAACTAAACTCTTTCACTTTGCCTTGCACCAAACCAGGTCTTTCTTCTTCAGTTCCTGCCGAATTTTCAGTTTCTCAGGTTTAAACTCCAAATTCATCTCTGCCTCCTCTTGTGGCACTGTCTTCTCCCACATGCTACCAGCATCCAAGTCCTGGACATTTTAGTTCTGCAATGTTTTGATCATCCTTCCCTTCCTCTTCTCTCATGGCACCGCACCAATGCAGGCCCTCATTATCTCTCATTTTATTGAAAAAGAGGTAATGAATCTACCTCATTCCTGGCTCATTTTATTGAATACCATCCTGTTCCCACCCACTAACCAAACCCAATTTATTTTATGCTCTGCGTTCAGATTAACCTGAAAGGGAGTTTGAATCAGGCCACTGCTTTGTTCAAAACAGAGACACGGAATATATCGAGAGACAACCCTGGTATCAAGGCCCTCCACAGCAGGATTTGGTTTCAACCTCTTCCTTCTTTTTTTTTTTTTGGCCATGTCATGCAGCTTAGTTCCCTGACCAGGGATCTTAGTTTCCTGACCAGGGATCGAAATCATGCCCTTGGCAGTGAAAGCTCAGAGTCCTAACCAGTGGACCATCAGAGAAGTTCCTCAACTTCCTTCTAAATATGTCACCCAGGGTTCCCTTCCATGCACCAGCAGTCCAACTCTATGCTATGTCATTCTCTGAATGACAGTTGATATTTTCTCCATCTCTTTGCACATCTGCTTACAATCCAATGGTCATCTATATTTGAGATGCTAATAGAAAGGTATTGTGCATTTTCAACTAAGTATATCCCTAAATATCTAATGTTTTTGAAGCTACTGTAAATTATTGGGTTGCTGTTAATTTTTATTTTCTAATTGCTCATGCTATTTTAAAGAGGTACAATTTTTATTTTGACCTTTTTCTTGCCACTCTGCCACTTGTAAGTTCTAGAAGCTTATTTGGAGATTCTTTAATGTTTATTAAATATATGAATTTATTGTCTAGAAATAAAGATGCTTTTGCTTCCTCCATTCCGATCTGAATTTCTTTTCTCTTTCTTGCCTAATTACACTGGCTAAGAAGTCCAGTCAATGCTGAATAGAAGTGGCTAAATCCTCACCTATTTCGCATGTTGGATGGAAAGCGTTCAGTCTTTTACTGTTAAATATGATGACAGCTCTATATGTTTAATGCATGCCCATTACCATCTTGAGGAGGTTTCTGTCTACTATAACCTGCTGCAAGTTTATAACATAAACAAGTGTTGAACTTTGTCAAATGCTTTTCACATAGTTTTTTTTCTATTTTATTCTGTGAATATGAAGTACATCTATTTTTTCATAATTAATACTTTATTTTTTAAAGCAGTTTTAGGTTTACAGAAAAACTGATCAGCTAGTGCAAAGAGTTCCCATATACCCCCTCTTCACAAACACCTCCTCAGCAGTCTCTGTTATTACTAATACCTTGTATTAGTTATGCTATATTTATTATAATTGATAAACCAACAATACATTATTAACAACTAAATTCCATACATCAAGGTTCACTCTTTTGAGCTATATAGTCCTATGAGTTTTGATAAATGTATAATGTCATATATCTACCTTTACAGTATCATACAAAATAGTTTCACTGCTCTAAAAATCCTGTACTTCACCTGTTTATTCATCTCTCCTCTCCTCTCACTCCTCCTGGCAACCACTGATTTTGCCCCTGTTTCTCTGAAGGCATCCAAGTTTGCATTAAATTTTAATTTGGATTTAAAGTGAATCTGGCATATTTTAAGTGCTGAATTAAAGATAGCTATTATTAATAGAAACAATGAAAATAGCATAGCATTCTAAGAGTACAGTTCCAAGGATAGATAAAAAGACTGTGAGACTTCTTTCCTGTGTAACAGCTGGGTAGGAACAGTGATAACTCAACCAAATATTCTAAGAGACAGCCCCTCCTTTCTCCTAATCAGCACCTCTACCTTAGAATATTTTTAAGTAAAATGTGCAAAATCCTCACACATAATAGAAACAGAAAATACTATAGGGAGGTGATTATTATTTACCAACATCATTAGGCATAATTTCAATAATTGTCCAAACACAGACTACAGGAAAAGGCAGATATTCCTCAGGAAAACACAAATTAATGTAATGACAAGAGAATCCAAATTACTGGTGAGATTTGTAAGGTCCAATGGGCACTCTCCCTCTGGGGACAGGCCACAGAAGACGATCAGGATTACGACCCAGCCGGGCATTTGGGTCTACTTGAGAATGGAATTAGGACAGAGTGTTTTCTCTGGCTCAGTTCAGTTCAGTTCAGTCGCTCAGTCGTGTCCGACTTTGTGCAACCCCATGGACTGCAGCTCGCCAGGCCTCCCTGTCCATCACCAACTCCCGGAGTCTACTCAAACTCATGTCCATTGAGTCGGTGATGCCATCCAACCAGCTCATCCTTTGTCACCCGCTTCTCCTCCTGCCCTCAATCTTTCCCAGCATCAGGGTCTTTACTAATGAGTCAGTTCTTCACATCACGTGGCCAAAGTATTGGAGTTTCAGCTTCTGCATCAGTTCTTCCAACGAATACTCAGGACTGATTTCCTTTAGGATGGACTGGGTGGATCTCCTTGTAGTATAAGGGACTCTCAAGAGTCTTCTTCAACTCCACAGTTCAAAAGCATCAATTCTTTGACACTCAGCTTTCTTTATTGTCCAACTCTCACATCCATACATGACTATGGGAAAAAACCATAGCTTTGACTAGACAGACCTTTGTTGGCAAAGTAATGTCTCTGCTTTTTAATATGTTGTCTAGGTTGGTCATATCTCTTCTTCCAAAGAGCAAGCATCTTTTAATTTCATGGCTGCAGCCACCATCTGCAGTGATTTTGGAGCCCCCCAAAATAAAGTCTGTCATTGTTTCCATTGTTTCCCCACCTATTCTCCGGCTCAGTCTTTAGCAAAGTGGTTCTGTCCACCAGTGAAGGGAACACATGATTTAGCTAAACTTGAACCTTCTTTCTACTAAACTGGTGAAGTGTCCTTCTGGTACAACAGGTGTTTTTTTTTTTTCTTCATTCATTCAACAGTCATTGTGTAGATGCCACGTAAAGGTTCAAGTATAGGTTTTTAATATTTTGTCCGGTCTTAGCTGTCAGTTCTGCAGAAGTCAGAACAGGACTTTCCATCCTATAAGTTTGACAGATAGTTTCCTCTTGATTTTACATTACATTATGCACATGTTCTGTACTCCAACCCCATTAGAATGCTAGGATCTGGTCTGATTCACGCAGCACTTGGCCCCTGCCCAAAATATTTGTTAAATGAAACCAACTTGTCTTCTCTGATGCTTTTACTAATTATGCATGTCAAAATCTCATTGTCTGAAATAAATAAAAGTTCATGCTTATATAGTCATCATTAAAAATATGTTTCCCATTTGCTTTCAATATTCATAGTTTCTGCATGAAAAGACCTTATCTATCTTAGCATCTTTTTAAAAAACTTCAGTTTGCTATGTCATTTGTTTGAATTTAAGATGATTTTCATACTTTCCAGATGTGCCTTATGGCATGTGCATGCACGCGCACACACACACACACTCACACATATGTGTGTGCATGTATATATATATATATTTATATTTAATGTCATTCATTTTACCTTGGAAATCTCATGACACTTCATAGGAACTATTAATAGGATACCTAGTGAAACCACGAAACTATTATATACCAGGCAGAAAGTAACCAGAACATTTCTGTATATGAAGCAATCAGTGATTTTTTAAAAATGTGGTTTTGTGCCTCTTTTTCATTTCACTGCTTCTCCTTCATTAAGTAACCCTATGCGGAACTGCTCAGGATTTTAGTGCCTTTTTCTGTAGGGAGAGAATTAAATACATCATAAGGTTGGCTGTCTGTTCTGAAACCTTTAGGAACCAACAGCAAGGGAAGAAAGAGCTACTTAAGGGGAGCTCACATCTTTCTGAGTAACAGAGACATTTTTGGTTACACATTTCCACATCAATAGGGGCTTCCCAGGTGGCGCTAGCGGTAAAGCACCCGCCTGTCAATGCGGGTTCAATCCCTGGGTCGGAAAAATCCCCTGGAGTAGGAAATGGCAATCCACTTCAGCATTCTTGCCTGGGAAGTCCCATGACAGGAGCCTGGAGGGCTACAGTCCATGGGGTCACAAAAGACTCGGAAATGACTGAGCACACACACCACATCAATGATCGCTCAGGAATAACCTTCTAATCCCTCAGATTTGGCCAGGATGCGAGTGCTTTTATTTCTAAACATCATACACTGCCTCTTTCTTAAAAGATTTCATATTATTTGTTCAATGCATGGCTTCCTTACTGGAGCTGGAATTCTTAACGCCAAGGACAATTCCTATACTGCCTTTAATAAACATAAAGGATAACACTTAGCATTTTAGGGAGGTCTCAATACTCCAAAAGCTAAGTTAGATTTTCCTTCATAATCCCAGAGATAAGTAAATCTAATCTATCCTGGATTTCTTCTCCTTACCCAACGTGTCTTAGATTCTGACCATATAATATATGTGGGTGTAACCTGACTTGATCCCATCTCAAAAACCAAAGCTAAAACCAGCATCACTGGTCAGAGGCTGATTGCATTTCTCCTTCTTTTTGGTACTAAGTGTCCCTTGGATAACCAATAAAATACTCACCGGTAATAAAAATCAGCCTTCATTCATTCAAGAGTAGATCATTCAGATGATGTCCTGCTTCTCATTGTCTTCTTTTTCTACCTACTCTTTAATTTTTAGGCTTCTCACTGGCACACATGTCAACAAAGGCTGGCCGGAACATGGGGGCTGGCTCTAATTAGTGGACTTTGCAATTGGCTAGAAACTCCAAAGGAGCACATAAAGTTGGCAGATGGCTGAAACTCTAAAAGTTTGGAGAATTTTTCTGGTGATATCAATGATTCTTAGTAGGACACAGAAAAGACAGTCTGTCCAGTCAATAATCCAGTTACCAACCTACCATGATGTTACCATTTTTGTCTTCCCATTTTCTAGGTGGTGATATTATATAGTTCTGCATTACCCTATGAAGGCTTCCTTCATAGCTCAGTTGGTAAAGAATCTGCTTGCAATGCAGGAGACCTGGGTTTGATCCCTGGGTTGGGAAGATTTCCCTTGGAGAAGGGAAAGGCTACCCACTCCAGTATTCTGGCCTGAGAATTCCATGGACTATATAGTCCATGGGGTGGCAAAGAGTCAGACATGACTGAGCAACTTCCACTTTCACTCTCTAATACCCTATCTGTGAATTATTGTTATTATCAAATCATTTCCTCTCTCTGGGCCTCATGTCATCATCAAAAAAATATAAACAACAGCCAGATAGGTTTGTCCTGAAAACCCACACATTAGTTCCAAGGATGAAATAATGTATGAAAGTGCTTTATAAGATGTAGGGGACCATTCACATTTAATATCATTACCAACATTAACTGTTCATGGTTTAAGTTTTACATTAGAATGCCCAGCTGTCTTCTCAAAAGCAGAGGTGTTTCAGAGGGGTCATTGTGACGAATGAAATTCAAAATTTTGGCACACTTGGCCAGCATGCATACTAAATTCCGTATCGGTGCTTACCTTGGGAGGTTTCCTGAATGATGGAAACAAAAAATTTCAGCAGCAGAAGTAGAGAGGGTTGTCCACACAGCAGCGATACATCAGAAGGAAGCAATGAAAGAAAAAAAAACAAGGCAAACTCAGCATCTTGATTATATGATATAATATATGCTCTACTTCACAAAAATCAGAAGCCAAATTTACTCCACTGCCTGAAGCAATACTCTTATATTTGCTCAAAAACACAGTGTGGGCATAATAAGTTTCTTCCTTGGCTTAACAGAATCTATCCAGTCATTCAGAGGTATTTTTAATGATTATAAAATGGCCAACAAAAAGAGCATCAGGAAAAAAAAAAAAAAGAAATACGCTGCAATCATATTGCTTGTGGTCAAATACTTCAAAATCAATTTTCATATTTGAATTTTTTAAAAATTGGCATATATATATATATCTCCTTTGAAAAATACTCTAATCAATATGGGATTTCTCCCCCATTTAGAAAGCATTGTTTAGATGACAATTTTCACATATTTCAACCCTGAATATAAATTTAAAAGCAAACTGCATCCTTATCATCAACCACACATGAACTTTTTTATCATTCAATTTTGCATTAAAAAAAAACACCTCTGCATCCAGTAAAATCTCTGAAAAGGAAATAGTTTTCAAAGTAACAAAACATTAGACTAACTTCCTTGGTAAATGTTTTGATTGTGTACAAAGTTAAGGAGCTGAACTATAATTTATATGGTATGCAATCCTATCACAGGGGCTCGACCTGGATGTGGTGATTCTCAACTAGTCTCCGATACATCGATTCAGAAACTCCAAAACGATTGTTAAAAAGAAATGGGGGCGGGGAGGTTTCCTGTGGCTTTAATCTTTCTTCATAGGGAATAGAACCATGAGAATTAAAAAAAAAAAAAAAGGATTTTCCAGGGCAGAGGGCATGGGAACTAAAAGGTATAGGCACGAACAGCACGGTGCCCTTTCTCCATCACTGTGTTCAATGATGAAGCACAAACTGCAATCAAGATTGCCAGCAGAAACATAAATAACCTCAGAAATGCAGATGGCACCACTCTTAAGGCAGAAAGCAAAGAAGAACTAAAGAGCCTCTTGATGAAAGTGAAAGAGGAGAGTGAAAAAGTTGGCTTAAAACTCAACATTCAGAAAACTAAGATCATGGTATCTGGTCCTGTCACTTCATGGCAAATAGATGGGGAAACAGTGGAAACAGTGACAGACTTTATTTTGGGGGGCTCCAAAATCACTGCAGATAGTGACTGCAGCCATGAAATTAAGACGCTTGCTCCTTGGAAGAAAAGTTATGACCAACCTAGACAGCATATTAAAAAGCAGAGACATTACTTTGCCAACAAAGGTTCGTCTAGTCAAAGCTATGGTTTTTTCTAGTAGTTGTGTATGGATGTGAGAGTTGGACTTTAAAGAAAGCTGAGGGCCAAAGAATTGATGCTTTTGCACTGTGGTGTTGGAGAAGACTCTTGAGAATCCCCTGGACTGCAAGAAGATCCACCCAGTCCATCCTAAAGGAAATCAGTCCTGAATATTCATTGGAAGGACTGATGTGGAAGCTGAAACTCCAGTACTTTGGCCACCTGATGTGAAGAACTGACTCATTGGAAAAGACCCTGATGCTGGGAAAGATTGAAGGCAGGAGGAGAAGGGGACAACAGAAGATGAGATGGTTGGATGGCATTACCGACTCAATGGACATGAGTTTGAGTAAACTCCGGGAGCTGGCAATGGACAGGGTGGCCTGGCGTGCTGCAGTCCATGGGGTTGCAAAGAGTCGGACATGACTGAGCGACTGAACTGAACTGTGTTCAATATCCCTCCCAGAACTCTGAGGCTCCCCAAATAAAACCCAGAGTTCAATATCAAGAAAAGAAACTCCATGGATTCCACAATTAGGTAGATTACCCTAACCTTTAAATCATGACATTTCTTATAATGATGAAGATAAAGAATTATCTTCTTGAAATTCCATGAATTAGCTAAAAAGAAATGAATCCTTATGTCACGACCGCAGGCAGAGATAAGAGGAATGTGATTTCAGAGGGAAACTACCTAGAAAAACTGGTATCTCAAGCTGCAATTAAGAAGTTTCAACATTCTGCACATCTATCCTTTTAAACAAGACCAACATTAATGGATGTTGTTATAACAATGCACGCATGTTTTTAAATCTAAGAGAGCCATTGGTCTTTGCTCTGTACATAAAAGCTTGAGGTTTCTTCCAAGAAAATTTCTTTAAGTGGAACAACTGCTCTAAAAGGCATCTGTTCTGAACAGGTAGAACAATAATAATAATAATAAAACATCACTCACAGTACTTTTGATAAAGCCTTCTCTTATATTGCCTGCTTTATTTTTTAAAAGCCATTTAAATCACAGCTTTATTTAACGAGGTAAAGAAAAGCCACTTGACTTGGCCTACAGTAAAGCAATCATATGAGACAGCATGGGACAAATTAGTAAAATACATGTTTCACATTAAGGCTACAATGAACCAAGGAATCTAATGGGGGTGGAACATGCTAACAGAAATCCCAGGGATTTCCCCAGGGTTCTCCTGTGCTTCACGACTGTATAATAATCATCACCAGCAGCAAAAAGTAAGTGTTGCTTTTTAGCCAGTAGTACCGTGACCTCCTTTGCCACCCAATAAGAGAGCGATTCTTTCCTTATTGACATTTCAACACAGTTTTCTTTATTCCTATTAGGAAACCAATCCTATTTCAGCATTTTAAGTACTTTGTTAAGTGTATCTCTTTGGCTTAGAAAGAAAGCACATAATATGGGAATGCCAATATAATTCCGCTACCTTCTTTTATGTTTCTGAGGATGGTTTGTTAGAAATAAATGGAGGGACTTCCTGGGTGGCCCAGTGGCTAACACTCTGCACTCCCAATGCAGATGGCCCGGGTTTGATCCCAGGTGAGGGAACTAGACCCACACGCCACAACCAATGCCTGGCACAGCCAAAACAAATAAATAAATATTAAATGTTAATAATAAAAAATGGAGATCAGGATGCATGGGGGAAAGGCAGGTCACTAAGTGAAACTGCCACTACCCAAATTACTGATCATTTTAGATCAAGGATCCTGGCTGCAGAAGGAAAAGTCAGTCATCTGGTTTATCACAACTATACTTCATTAACTGATAAACATTTCTTGAGGTTTGAATTAGCTGATAAGAAACTAAGCATCCTAATCCAGAACCACAGCTTACTGCCCCAATTTCCAGAGGCTCTGTATTTTCTGGTAATTGTGAAGAAAAAAGTTTTCCAACATGAGTAATACTGATACTATAACCAAATGCAGCATGTTATCCTTTGCGGGGGGGGCGGGGGGCGGGGGGGGGGAACTAATGTGATATTGCAATGTAAAGACAAAAGTTTTCTCTCATGTATCTATGAAAAAAGATGAATATAAACATCTATCGTGAACATAATCAATATTAAAAAATATATATTTTTAAGAACTCACTGACCTGCAGACACAGGCTTAGAGAGAAAATAAGAACGCGTGGTTCTCCACTGATTGATGCCAACCCTACTGTGTAAAACACCGAAGGTTCTTTCCTCTCTCAGGACAAACCAGTTGATGGTCTCTTCAAGGTCACCCACACTTGATGCACTCCCCACAAAACTCCTATAACTTCCATGCCTTTCACCCACTTGGTCTCTCCCTTTGGCCTGACCAAATCACCCCTCTCCAAAACCCAGCTCCACGCTCCACCCTCAATTCCTCGCCAATTGTTTGAGACCACACTGGCCTTCAGCAGCTCTGATAGCTGAAGATTCCTATGGTCAACAAAACAGCCTAACATCACCACCACACATAAAGTCCTGCAGTCTTCAGTGATCCTGTCTGAATGTGAGTCTTGTGTATCCTTAAGACTTAAACCCTTGAAAGCAGAGGCCATGCCATGTACTACTTGCATGATATCTCGGTCCCCAAGCCCACATAGTTATGTAGTCCTGAGATCACTGGAAGAACTCAGAAGTAAGTTTGTACCCTTGTGGCTTAAACATAATCTAGATGTGAAGCCTTTCTTTCATCACCACCACAATCTCACAATTCCAAAGTTGGGGGCGGGGGACAGCAGTGAAGGTGTCAAGGACTGTCAGAAAATGGAGACCATTTCCTATGTCTTATTTAAATATAATTATTTCTCTAGATCAGCATTTCACACAGAGAAGTTCAATGGGATGTTAGCTAGGGTCAAGTCCTCAAGAGCTTCAGAAGTCAACTAGACTCAGAAATGCAGGTTCAATGTGATGACACAAGACACACACATACACACACACACAGATATGGGACTGCAAAGATGAGCTGGACCTGTATCTGGCCAGGTCTTGAAATGAGCAGCAGGTACTGAATTTAGTAGGCTGTATAAGAGTCTAACAAGAGAGTGAAATAAATAAGGCAGTATAAATAGCATATCACAATGACAACAATCCTAGGTAGCTGTCACTCTCTCTTCACACCTTACACCAAAAGATGATGCTCGGGGCAAGGAGCCTTTTGTCCAGTATTTACAGCCCGTCAACTACAGCGTGAGCTACTTACAAGTCAGATGGCCCCAAACTCCAATACCCACAAGCTCTAACCCCAGTCAGCGCTTCAAGAGACACGAATGATGAGTGCCTTCTTCAGAAACAGAAAATTCTCTTCCATGTGCTAAAAAATGTTTTGAATTAATTGTTGGAAATCGCCAACCTACATCGGAAAGATACAGAATTAAATGATATTTGACTCTTAGAGACTACTCTAAGGACTTATACTTTATAAAGCCCTTGACTTTCACCTTCCACTTTCACTCTGAGAACTAAACACCAGAGTCCAGGTAACCCTGTTAAACCGGCAAGCATTTACTGAGTACCGATCACAATGCTGAATATCACAGGTGCTTTGAGGGATAAGAGAGGAATGAGGCATAGTCTCTGACCTCAACACCTTGTGAGAGAGACAGATACATTCATGAAGAACTACTACCCAGCAGACTGCGACGTGTGGGATGGAGCACAGAAACAAAGAGCTATATTCGAGTCCACAAATATTTAACACATACTGTTCGCTTTGTTGAGAAACAAATTAGACATGCTGCCTTTCAGACAACAATAAATGCAACTTATACACACAATTATGATACAAAATGTGACGTGCACAGCAGCCCCAGAGGGAAAGATCACCTGGGAAAGAAGGGAAGTTTCTCAGAGAAGGAAACCCCTGAGCCATATCTAGGAGGTGAAGAGAGTCACCCAGCTGACAGGGTAAAGAAACGGCCCTTCAACAGGGAGAACTGAGTGAAGTAAGCCAGAAAGATAAAGAACATTACAGCATACTAACACATATATATGGAATTTAGAAAGATGGTAACGATAACCCTATATGCAAAACAGAAAAAGAGACACAGAAATACAGAACAGACCTTTGAACTCTGTGGGAGAAGGTGAGGGTGGGATGTTTCAAAAGAACAGCATGTATACTATCTATGGTGAAACAGATCACCAGCCCAGGCTGGATGCATGAGACAAGTGCTCGGGCCTGGTGCACTGGGAAGACCCAGAGGAATCGGGTGGAGAGGGAGGTGGGAGGGGGGATCGGGATGGGGAATACGTCTAACTCTATGGCTGATTCATATCAATGTATGACAAAACCCACTGAAATGTTGTGAAGTAATTAGCCTCCAACTAATAAAAAATAAATTAATTAAAAAAAAAACAAAAACGGAGAACTGTGAGTGCAAAAAAGCACTGGAGCGCACAGCCTGCTCGAGGACCACAGCATCATAGAGCTCAGTAGTCTGTCCACAGAAAGAGACAGTAGGACACAGGGTTGGGACTGTGTTTGATGAGAGGCCATAAAGGTTCATCTTCCACCATGATTTATCAAGTGTAGTTTGCAGATAAGCTCACATACTTGTATACCAACAAATGGACATATTCATGTAGACAAAACTATATAGCAAGCACTTCTCTGAGTCATAAAAAGCAGATCCAGTGAAGTTCCTCAGTCGTGTCCGACTCTTTGCAATCCCACGGACTGTAGCCTACCAGGCTCCTCGTCCATCCATGGAATTTTCCAGGCAAGAGTACTGGAGTGGGTTGCCATGCCCTCCTCCAGGGGATCTTCTCAACCCAGGGATCGAACCCAGGTCTCCCGCGTTGCAGGCAGACGCTTTACCATCTGAGCTACTAGGGAAGCCCAAAAAGCAGATGGGGTTACATATACATTTTGAAGAGCTCTTGACACCCACCACAAGAAGAATGCAAATGGCCAAAGAATTAATGAACTGGTTAATTCAAATAGATTGCTACAATACAATGCAAAACCTGAGATGAATACACGAGCATATCCACAGGAACTATTAATTCAACCTAATGATGTTCATTCAATATATGTGTATATGTGTGTGTGTTTCCAAAATTAAAATGGATACACAAAGCAAATGGAAAGGTTAGCAAGTTACAGGGCATTATTTGACGGAATTACTATCCACTGATAATAGCCTTCCTGCCTTTTTCCTCCTGATATTTGTCAAGGAAAATGCCTGAAATATTCCCCCTGACTAAGGAAACACAGCCAGCTGCTGCTGTGGGTGACAGGCCTCTGAGAAGCCCCTGGCCATCTCTGTGGAGAGTTCTCCAAGCCACTGCACGGAGCTCCAGCTTCTCATCACCATGGATGCAACTCCCAGTGCGGGGGAGCCTGGCAAGAACTCACACTAGATTAACCAAAACAAAGTTGAGCAGAGAAAACACGGCTCTTGTGCAGTTTTCTTGCTGTGTCTTCAAAAGGACCATGCAGCGAAGCTTAAAAAAAAAAAACAAAAAAAAAACAGCAGCAGTAAGCACCCATTCTTGATTTAAAATCAAGAATCAGTCCCCTCTGTGAGGCCATTCTCAGGCTAGTTCTCTGCTGCTATTACTAGACAGGACCTCAATTAACATGCTGTTTGGAAGAAGCATACATCTTATCAGTTTTACTTGTCCTTCCAGGATTAATTTTCCACTTATGTGAGAATTTGTACTCAGATAGCATATACTTCCTGGAGGAGGGCATGGCAACCCACTCCAGGATTCCTGCCTGGAGAATCCCCATGGACAGAAGAGCCTGGCGGGCCACAGCCATGGGGTCGCAAAGAGTCGGACACGGCTGAGCGACTAAGCACAGCACAGCATATACTTATGATATCAAGCTTATAGCTGCATGAACAATATTTACATTTCCTACATTAGGGAGTCAGAACCAAACACCACGCTCCATGCAACAGCCTCATGAAAGCAGAGACGTTAGCTGAGTAGTAGAGACAGGTAACAGCCTTTTCTGAGAGCCAGTCGAGCATGGTGGCTAAGAGCAAGGATGCAGAAACCAGACGCTGGGGTTCTTTTCTTGCCACCACCACTTTCCAGTAATGGAACTCTCCCACTTCCAGCCATTTATTTTACCTATTTAGCCATTTATTTTATATAATCTCTTTCCTTCCATCTGCCATAGCAACAGCTGCACTGCTGATGCCAGATGCTTGTGGACTTTGAGAGCCTGCAGGACCCACCTCCTTGAGGGCTATGGGACCAAGACACCCCCGACTCAGCAGCCCACACGTGCTGAAAGATGTCTGTGCAGAACCATTAAGTTTCAAGGTCACGCTGAGTCAAATCATGAAGGCAGGAAAATTACAATTCAACCTCCACTGTGGACAGTCCACTAGGAACACTTTGATTCCAGAGCCCAGGGATATCTAAAAACATTCAAGGCAGGATGCATGGGTCGATATTAAATTATATCCAACCTCAGCACTAAAAAGAAATGAGCTATCAAGCCAGGAAGAGACATGGAGGAACCTTAAATGCATATTACTAAGTGAAAGAAGCCAATCTGAAAAGGCTACATACTGTATAACTTCAACTGCATGACATTCTAGAAAAGGCAAAACTACAGACACAGTAAAAAGATGGGTTTGGAAGGGTGGGAAGGGATGAACAGGCAGAGCACAGAGGATTTTTAGGGCAATGAAAATATTCTGTGTGATCTAATGATGGATATATCTCATTATACATTTGCCCAAACCCATAGAACGTACAACTACAGAGTTTGGGTGACTATGACGTGTCAGTGTAGGTTCATCAGCTGAAACAAATGTACCACTGTACAGCACAATGTTGATGATGGAAAAGGCTACGGATGAGTGGAGGCAGGGGGTACACAGGAAATCTCTACCTTCCTCTGCATTTTGCTGTGAACCTCAAACGGCTCTAATAAAAGTTTTTACTCAAGAAGATTTTTTTAAGCTAAGCCAGAAGTAAACAAATAAACCCCCTCAAAAACATAACAAAAACAAAAGAACAACAATAAAAACAACACCATCTAACCAGCACTGCACGTGTAAACCTCCTTACAATGCCTATCCATCCCAGGGCAGAACTGACTATGGGCAAGTCTAATGCCGATTCATGAAGGCTCAGCATTCCTAACACAGGTTGCCATCATACCACAGGCACCACGAGGGCAGCTGCTACTCTCCCGGGTCATATTTATTACCCCCACACCACTGAACAGCATTTTCTTCACATGTTTTATTTACATCATTAAAAACAAATAAACCTTACACCCACGAGGCAAACTTGTAACATGAACCCAATGAACACTATTATGGAATTCATGAGAATTAAATGCTCCCTCAAAAGTGTGTAAGACACTGATTATTTACAGAAGACATTCAGAGATTCAAAACAACAAGAAAGTCCATGTAAATCAAGCGAAGAACATGTCTTTAGTCTAAATGAGAGTCTCAGATATGAACAAGAAGCATGAAGGTTTGTCCTAAGAGAACTTAGAATTATCAGTGAAAGGGCAACAGTGGTGCTCCATTTGCAACTTGGTTCTTTCCTTCAAAAGGCATCAAGAAAAAAGGAGAAACTGTTAGACTAAACCAATCATCTCAATTAGAACAAGTCATTAATAAAGCCACCAATACTAATCCAGCTCTTGAATGGGCCAAATCAACCCTGAACTTGTTGTTCAGTCCCTCAGTCGTGTCTGTCTCTTTGTGACCCCATGGACTGCAGCATGCCAGGCTTCCCTGTTCTTCACGATCTCCCAAAGTTTGCTCCAACTCATGTCCATTGAGTCGGAGATGCCATCCAACCATCTCATCCTCCATCATTCCCTTCTCCTCCTGTCTTCAATCTTTCCCAGCATCAGGGTCTTTTCCAATGAGTCAGCTCTTCGCATCAGGTGGCCAAAGTACTGGCACTTCAGTGTCAGCATCAGTCCTTCCAGTGAATATTCATGACTGAGTTCCTTTAGGATGGACTGGTTTGATCTCCTTGCAGTCCAAGGGACTCTTAAGAGTCTTCTCCAGCGCCACGGCTCAGAAGCATCCATTCTTCGGCACTCAGCCCCACAGCAGGACGTGGCAGCCATCACCTCATGGAGCTGCCACTGGGTTCCGTGATGCTGGCCCCAGGGCCACAGAGACTGACCCCAGAACACTTTGCACCTAGATTTTACTCCATGGGAAGGAGGGACAATGAAGAGGGCACTGATGTTATTGAGTACGTTCTGCCCATTGTACATGGTTCTTGACACCTTATCTTATTCACTCAATCCTCACCACAACAGGAGGTGGACTGTATGACCCCCATTTCTCAGATGAATAAACAGCCTACACAGCTAAGTAAATGGCATGGCTAGGGTAAAGACCAGGCAAAAACTAGGATTAGGATCTTTTGGTGAATCCCTTTAACCCTACATCAAACCTTGTGACTAAATTGATATGTTGAAAATAAATTTCCTACCATTCTCCTTGTTTAACACCTGCAATAATTTCCAATTGCACTTGGAATAATGTCAATGAGTTCTCTAATGTCATCAATAGGATCTGGCCTCTGTTCACCTTTCCATCTTTCATCTCCTCCTCTCTACACACCGTGAACTCATAAAACTCTTCTCTGACTCAGAGCCATCATCCACGCCACTCTCTCTGCCAGGAACGTCCTCTCCCTTGGTTCTTTTTTTCACACTAGGTGTGACTGTCACCTCCCCAGAGAGCCCTTCCCTGACCATCCCATCTGGAATTCCGCATCAATTTTCTTCGTGGCATCCATTGTACTTCGTCAGCATTGTGATTTATTGTCTGTCTCATCCACTTGAAGCTGAGCTGCATTAGGACTGTCTGCTCTGCTCACGACCACTGACCCCGCGTCTGGCACGTGGTAAGCATCTGGCCTGGTCACAGACCCCTGCCTCTTCCCTCTCTGGGTGCCCCCCAGGCGGACGCTGGGTCACACTCTGTCCTGTCCAGTCTCCACGGCGCCTGCTGCCCAGGACGGAACAGGCGTTTACCAAAGACACACACAGAGGCATTAAAAGATAACCTCAGAACCACGTTCAGAAAGTAGGCAGGTGTCCCACAAGGCCATTTATGATGGTCATACTTGAAAGGCAGCCTATTTGTATGCAAATAACTGGATATATTTATTTTACTACTGCAGAAAAGTGACTGTTTTGGTTAACCACTAATTTGAAAGCCCTCTTAATAAGGATATATTTACTGGCTTATTTACTGGCTCACTCGATAGTTCTTAAAGCAGCAGGTACTGGGCTGGAGGCTAATTTCCAACTCTGGGTGCCGGGAGGTACGTATGTCGGATGAACCAGCTGGACTGCACATTCTCTGGGGCTGCCTTCCTAAAAGTGAGAGGCACCCCCCACCCCAGAGAATTGGCATCCCAGGACGCCTGCTCAGAAGCTCCCTCTGCCTGGGGACCCCTCCCTCCCCACGACCCTGCTCCCCTTCTTGGGGAAGCCTTCTTTAACTTTCATGTTAGCTGTCTGCACCAAATCACCTCCACTGTCTCACAGTACCTGGTTCTGTTTCCCTCAGCACCTTGCACCACCTTAAACCATCTTGTTTATTGACCTACTTACCTATCTGCAGACCTTCTCCCCTGGACCTAATGGTTAGAAGATTCAGAGATATAGGGGCTTCCCTCTATGTCCCCCAGTGCCTAGAACATAGTCAGGCACCATAAATATAAGTGAATGAATGAATATATGAAGACACATCGCCAGATCACTATTAATATTGATAGTACCATTTGAGACAATGGCAATGTTTCCCTGAGTTACTCCACTCTTGAGGGTTTGTCTGAAGACCAATCAAATATATATGCAGTGTTGCATTTTCACAAAAGCTTTACTGGGGGAAATTTCAAACACACACAAATGGAAAGGGAATAGTGTAGTATAGCATCAGGGACCATCACACCACATCCACCATATAACAACAGAGCATAATAAACCCATCCTTAAGAAGTATGCATACACAGCCAGTCTTGTGTAGATAAGGAATAGCGGATGCTCCTGAGATAAGGCTATTAGAGAATTTTTAAAATTCTATTAATGTCAAGGCAGATGCACATGCAGACTGGAGAAACAAACAAGTAGATTACAAATTTCCAAAGGTTTTACAGGGAAGTGAGAACAGCAGGCACTCCCTTCCCAGGGACTTTAGTCCTCCTGTGTCCAGAGGAAAGCGGAGGAGCCCCAGAAATAGAGGTCTGACAGCCCCAAGGGGTCAGCCACGCCTCCACTCCTAACTCATCCATTCTGAGGCTGCAGTACTCACTCCCATCTGTTATCTGGCTTTCCTGCATGCAGCAGATATGACAGCCACTACACAGGGCGAAAGGGAGGCGACAGCGGGATGGGTCTCCTGACAGCCCATCATTGTGACAAGAGATGGAAGTTGAGAGCAAGCCAAGCTCGCTTCACCGCCCGGAAAGCAACAGCTGCTCGTGATCACGTCCAGTCACCTCCGGCCTCTGCTTAGGACAGAGCGGCAAACAGGGCAAAATGGTTCAGGTCTGCTGTTTGAAGCAAGAGGAGCCAGTTGGCTGGAAATTTTACTCACATTAAAATACTTATGGGTAAGAGAATCTGAGCAGCAGGAAGAGCTTGAAAAAAAAATTTTTTTAATCAGGATAAGAAGTATTTTAAATAAGGATTATACCCAATTTTCAGTTATTCAGAATTGAGCTTCTCTGCTTTGGGGTTTAGTATTTTGGTGGAAAAGGTGAAATTAGATGCAGTTTTCATTTCAGTCTCCATCTCTTTTATCCATTCAAAGTCAAGAGGATATAGAAAAGTAACCGACAGAAGAAAACATATTCTAGACAAAGCCCCAAATAAAGTCTAATATACCCTGATCAGCAGAGCGTGTACCTATCATAAAACAAAGTCTTTTAACAAAGGATAAATCCGTGTCCTTGACTTCACCTTCACTTCTGTCCACTTGCCAAAAAGGAAGGGAGAGAGGGAGGGAGGGTGGGAGGGAAGGAGTGGAAAGAGGGTAGAATTTTTGATTTACCATCATTAGGAAGATCAACCATTTCATAGTGTTTTTATGTACAAAATCTTTCTCTGCCTGGAGACACTTACAAAAAGATAATTTTGGTTTGGGCCCTTTCTGTTACTCTCCTACTTTCATAGAATATAATTCCAAGGGCAATGAATATCCTTTACAAGCTGAGACTGTATTCTTCTTGTCAACTTGCAAAATTTCTTCTTTGCCCTACTGTCATTCACACACACAAAATCGTTTGGCCTATACATTCTAAATCAAATGCAAACTGAAAATAAGTTTGCCCTTAATGGTTCACATTCTCCCTCAAGATAAATGGACTTATCTTAAGGTACTAGAAGATTCCACCGTACTCCTGACATCTAGGTAAAAGGAGCCAATGTAAACAAATAGAAAATATATTAACGATGCCTTTCCCAAGGAGTATTCTGGGGAGGGTTACTACTGCGAGATACACTAAGACAGGGGTGGAACAGAACATCTGCCAATTTCTGATGAGAAACAAGGTGGGGACGGAGCGGAAGGAAGGAGAAGGCCCTTAGAAAGCCAAGTGCAGGAAGAAGAAAGTCTCAGTACCTTCCTGTCTCTGAAGACTAGCCTCCTTCTAGCTAGAGCATCTGGTTTCCTAGCTGTTCCCTACCCCCAAAACAGATCAGTCCTTAAAAGGAGTGTGGTGAACAGGGGGGAAGGACTCAGACACAGGGAAGAAAGCCTCGGGAAGATGCTGCAGAAACAGGGCTGTGATTCCGGACGGAGTAGAATCAGGTCAAGAGCTAACAGCCCCTGGAGAAGGCAAAAATCAAGTCCATTTCTCTAGAAAGTCTCCAGAAATGAGGGCCTTCACCATTCCCACAAATGAAAGCAAACCACTTGGGAATTTGGCTAGAAAGGGGTCAATCTTTGAAGCTTTCAATGGCTAGCTGACTTCCTGAATTTGGGGTCCACACTGCTTTCCAGGGGGCTTCCCCAGTGATGCTAGTGGTAAAGAGCCTGCCCGTCAATGCAGGAGACTTTAGAGACGCAGGTTCGATCCCTGGGTGGGGAAGATCCCCTGGAGGAGGTCTCGGCTACTCACTCCAGTATTCCTGCCGGGAGAATCCCCATGGACAGAGGACCCTGGTGAGCTACAGTCAATAGGGCTGCACAGAGTTGGACATGGCTGAAGCGACTTAGCACAGTATAGCACATTGCCTTCCAGACCCCAGGAAAGAAAGAAACCTGGAGGATGGAAAAATACACAGAGGTGATCCACGCAATGCGGCCCTTTGCAGCAGTGCAAGAACAGAACTACAGTCACTACACATCAATCTGAATGAATCTCAAAAACAAATGCTGAGAGAAAGAAAAATGTCCCCCCAAATATTCAGCATGATTCCATTTCTATTTCTCCAAGAAGGGCAAAACTAAACAAAGTATTATCCAGGGGATACAGAGCTAAAAGTAAAACTGCTTTTAAAAAATGAAAGAAAAGAGCTAAGGAATAATGAACACAAAAATCAGGAATGTGGTTATGTGGTTATTCCGAAGCACAGGTAATCTGTTTGTTCAGATGAATAGAGCATATGGGTGTTCATTTTTATTATTATTATTAGTCATTATGTGTGTTTTATATGCTTGGTGGATCTGGCAGTAAAGAATTTGCCTATAATGCAGGAGACCCAGGTTTGATCCCTGGGTCGAGACGATCCCCTGGAGGAAGAAATGGCTACCCTCTCCAGTATTCTTGCCTGGAGAATTCCATAAACAGAGGAGCCTGGTAGGCTACAGTCCATGGGGCTGCAAACAGTTCACACGACTGAGCAACTAACATACACACAGATATGATATATTTCAAAACTTAAAATAATTGACTTTCCTTAAGCTTTTTTCTTAAAAAAAAAAAAGTTGTTGTTTTTTTTTTTAAATAAAGTGGATGAGTCAGGAGACTCACCAACCAAGGTGAGGTCAAAAATGCCCCAGGAATTCAATCGGTCTTTGCAATTAAAACAGGAAATTCCATGACATCTTCCCTGTACCAGAGACTTGGAGGCTGCCAGATGCAAGTCCCTGTGGTTTTTTCAGGAGCTGGCAGTCTAGATTTTTTTCATGCTTGTGGAAAGACAATATATGGTGATTAGGAGCAACCCTCCTCACATAATTACTGCATTAATAGACAACTTTTCAGATGAACCATACAGACAAATGACTAAGGACAGCAAAAAGGCAGGAGACCAAAACCTTCCACCAGTTGCACTTGTAGGTTCACACAAAAGCTCTTTAACTCTTTCCCAACATATCCCAATCCTCCAGTCACCTTTCACCAGCATCTCCACTGGGAATGTGCCAGCAGTCTTGGTGTCTGGTCTCAGATGGGCGGGGAGGGCAAAACTCTCAAGAATGTTTCCCTGAGATTCATCCAGTGTAGCAGCCCCAGGAAGATAGTAACCGGTATGCACACACACACAGTAAGCGCGTTAGGTCAGCCAGGTCTCAGTCCGACAGCATCTTCAGCAGCTTCTTCAATAGCTGATACATGGAGGTGCTCAAAAATCTTTCACGTTAAAATAAGATTCTAGGATTTTTTAAAATAATTCTATTTAAAACTTTTTAAAAACTCAGGATTATTGAATAAGTGTTAAAACTAAAAGATGCTATCATGAGCAGAGATTATATTTCTAGTTATATAATATCTGAGATACAGTTTACGAAAATTTTAGAAAAGCCACACCCACACCCATAGGTTCCAGCAGGACCTGTATTTGATCCGGAATATTTTCCTGCCATTAATTACAACACTTGTTAGAGCTGCTTACAATAGACACTTTGGGGATTTTCTGCATGACGTCCAGTCTTGGATTTGAAGTAAATTAGGCTATGGGTCCATAGGATGCACTCTATGCTGTTAATTTACAGTTCAGTGTATTAGTGTGCCTCGTTCTCCCTTTGTCTGATTTAAAAGCTTAATTTTCTCCTTGTGTTCATCAATAAAAGTACTTTTGTAAGATTTTTTTTTTTTTTTAGTCCCTCAAGTAATAGGACTTGGCAGGTAAAATGAAAAGTCTATAAGCAATAAACACATTTCTACTGAGGAGAGCCTCCTTTAAATAAAGCTTGCATTTTGGGGGACTAAATATTCTTCCTTTGCCCAAAGAAAAAATTTGTCTCCCTTAGAGACAACAGAACAAGGACAAAGAGTTATAGGAAGGGCAGCACTGGGATCTGAGAAGACATGGATTAGAAAGGGCAAGACGGAGAAAAAGAACCTTCAAAGAAGACTACTAAACAGCAAAGTCTCCCTGTGTAGATGGAAATATACACAACATAATTATTATTATATTTTGTGTACAATTTTTTCTCATATTATTGATTGTAGGTGAGTATGATATGAACATTTAGCAACATTTAGTTGGTTCAGAAGTGATAGCAACAGGAGACTTGCCTGGTGGTCCACTGGCCAAGACTGTAAGCTTCCAAGGCAAACGGTGTGGGTTCGATCCCTGGTCAGGGAACTAAGATCCCACAAGCCATGTGGCATGGACAAATAAATAAATAAAAACAGCAGTGACAGCAACAAATGCCTAAAACCTGGGTTACCCGAGCTCCCCTACACGTTACGATGTGCAATATCTAAGAGGAAAAGGGAGAGATAGCCTTATAGTCTTAAGAAAATGTATTATCTCTACACAGGATCTCCATGTAAGAATCGAATTAAATTCACCCCTCCCCAAACATGTCTTTCAAAAGAAAAAAAAAAATCAACAAAGGCTTCAAATCCAATGACCAGATACCAGGGAGGACGAGATTCCAGTGGAAGGGACTGACAAGAGCAAAAACAGAGGCAAGCCCACACTTGGGGACCAAGATGTTAAGTGTCACCTCCAGGGCATGTTCTGAAATTAGAGCAGAGGGATGTGCTGGTGAACCAACATGCAATGTCTGGGAAGAGAGGAATTGATGAGACTTGTGCCTCTGCGTGCTAGACCTGTGCAAGAGGAAGCCTGGGATTGTCTTTTACTAAAATGGGAAGACTGTGAGAAGAGTTTTGTAGGTAAAGCAAGAATCTGAAAGGCCAATTAGACATGTAAATGGAGAAGGCAGGTGGGCAGTCTAGATATACAAGAGGTCAGAATAAAGATGATCCTCTAAGCTTCGTACTTGGATGACATTATATTCTATCTTGTGTAGATGGTTTCTCCATCACTACAAAGAAACAGGCTAGTGGGTGTTTCACATCAGAAAGCAGAAGAATGTCGCAGACACTGAACTTAGAAGAACATCTAAACAACACATCCCTGGCGGCAGGGGCAGATCTCAGATAGTGTGAGCATATGTGCCCACGGCATTCAAGCAGAGTTCATCATCTCAGCGCTCCATTAAGAAACAGGTTCAATTGACCACAGTCTCCCATGGAGGGTAGCCATAGAAAGACAAAAGCAAACAGTGTTACGTCTTAGAAGGGCAGGGGACACTCAGTAAAGAGATACTTAGATGTCAGTTTGCTCTGGAAGCTACTTACTTAAAGTGACTATTTGGCTAGGAGAGAGGCAAATCAGAAGGAAACCTGTTTGCTAGTACGAACAGTGACATTTACTAAAGCTGTCAGTTATTTCTACCTACCCCTAATCCGACTCTCAAGAGAATCTGCTGTGCCCATCGCACCAGAAGATGCAGGCCTGTTTATTTCATCCTTGAGTGACCTACTCATCTTACAATGAAGATGTCAAACAAACATGGGATGGAAGTGGTCATTATGTCCAAGTTTCTATTAAAGAGAAGAAAGACATTATATTTTGTTGAACTATAAGCCTGCCAAGAAATTCAGTTCTTAAATAGCTCCATGAGCTCCTAAAACTTATTTATTTCCTGGTGCATTTCTGAGAACACAGCCGTTTTTTCCAGTATTCAAAAGAAAGTTTAGCTAGCTGCTTCTTGACTAGACCATATTGCTAATTTCACACTCATTGAGAAAGCAGAGGACTAATAAGAAGGGAGCTGATAGTTTCTGTGATATAAAAATTACTTATAATTTAAATGCATAATAACCAGAGAGTGCTTAAGTAAACTAGGGAATATTCAGACGAAGACTACCTTGTGGTCAGATCTGAAAATGGTGTCTTAAAATGTATTCAGATTCCAGCAATCCCACTTCTGGGTATGAACCCCAAAAAACTGAAAGAAAGGACCCAAAGAGATATTTACAAGCCCATGTGCATAGCAGCGTTGTTGGCAACAGCCAAAACATGGAAGCAACCCAAATGACCATCAGCAAAAGAATGGATAAACCAAACGAGATGTCTACACAAAAGGAAAGATTATTCAGCCTAAAAAGGAAATTCTGATACATGCCACAACATGGATGAACCATTGAAGGCCTTATGCTAAGCGAAATAAACCAGAAACAAAAAGACAAATACTGAAAAGATTCTACTTCTATCAGGGACTTGCAATACTCAAGTTCACGTGGACAGAAAGTAGACTAGCGGTTACCAGCGCCTAAGAGAGGAGGAATGGGAAGTTATTGATTAATGGGGACTAAGCTTCTGTTTGGGATGATGAAAACGTTCTGAAAACGGTGATGGCTGCACTGCAGTGTGAATGAACTGAAAACCACCAAATTCCACACTGAAACAGTTCAAATGACAAAGTGCACGTCATGAATATTTCACCACAATAAGCAATCTAACCAGAGCATAGATAATTCCTTACTTTCATAATCACTGAGTTCAGAGACGGATAAGAGAGCAAGATTTCTCCTAGAAGGAACAGGAAAGTGTCAATGCAGAGAAGTCTGGCCCAGGCAAGAAGACTCCTGGTATAAACAAGCCACATACACCCCTGAAGCACTGGCGCCCCAACCTCCAAACACTCCGGGGACAGACGCTGGCGAGCAGTGACAATATTTGACCTGTTCACCATCAGTAACCAGGTGGTAAGTGAAGGCAGACTTAGAAGAGAAAAGCCACTCGGAATCATCCTATTAGGTACACGGGGTTAAAGTGCAAGCTATGAGAAAACACAATACTTGAAAGCTATAAATCTTTGGCAGAATTTGAGGCTTCTACTTCCCAGGCTGGTCTTAGCATGAAAATAAGTCAGAGTCAGGGAGCTGTTGATAGTAAGCTGAACCAACACATCTCACTTTCAGATTTTGCCAAATACGGTTTTAGGAACCAAAACGAACAACACTTGTGTATGTATATGCTTCTCTACAGCTTGGGTATTTTGTGTAAACGTACTCTTGGAGCTTCATTTTTATTTGAAATGAAGTAGAGTTGATGCACAATATTATGTAAGTTACTGTGTGCTATTGTGTCCGGCTCTCTGTGACCCCCTGGACTGCAGCCTGCTAGGCTCCTCTGTCCATGGAACTTTCTAGGCAAGAATACTGGAGTGGGTTGCCATTCCCTTCTCCAGGGGCTCTTCCCAACCCAGGGATCAAACCTGCATCTCCTGCATTGGCAGGCAGATTCTTTACCACTGAGCCACCCGGGAAGCCCATACTACATTTACAATTATTACAAAAGACTGGCTGTATTCCCTGTGTTGTACAATACATCCTTGTAGGTTATTTTATACACAAGTTTGTACCTCTCAATCCCCTACCCCTATACTGCCCTTGCTGTCTTCAAGTCTCTTATTCTTCAAAATGTTTGAAGTGCTCCAAACCAGTCTTGGATGGAGCTCAAAGGAATCTTTTCACACCAGTTAGCACAGATAACAAGCATCAGGATGGTCTCAGGACGCCTGGGGTGGCGGCGGCAGTAGGACCAGGGAGCTAAAAACCTGGGGATTCGGTGAAACAAATTAGAAGCTGGCAATACCAGTTTGCTTGCTACATCAGAGGCCACCACTGACAGACACATTGGGAAACAAGCTACAGAGAGTCCTACTTCACTGACCAGAGTGCTATTCACGGAGCAAAGGAAAAGATAGTCCAGAGTTCATCTCATTCAGCTATAGACAGTCATCCCTTGGTATCTGCAGGGGATTGGTTCCAGGACACCCTCCAAATACCAAAATCTGCAGGTGCTCAAGTCCATCCCTTACATAAAATGGCCAAGTACAGTCGGGCCTCCACAGCTGTATGCTTCAAGTAGATGGCAAGGCAACAAGAGCCTCACTATAAATACCTTCTCTTCGCTGCTCTGTATCAGGCAGTCCGAGACATCTTACTATTATTACAACAGTATGAAGCAAGAACTACCTCCCTGCTCCAAGTAAGGCCATGCGTGCTGAAGGGCAGCAGATTGTGCCACCCCAAAACATGCTTCTTTGGCATAAGGATTATTTTAGGAAATAGCAGATGCAGGGGAAGCTCAGAAAACAGAGACGTTCCTCCTTTTTAAGGGACATCTACATTTATAAAAGAAATAACCATTGTTTAAGATTACCTCTTTCACTGTACCAGGAAGAGAAGGACGACTTTAAATCACAAGAAACTCAATGGACATGGCACGGTCTTCAGCCTAACAAACCTTACCCTCTCTTGTTTACACTGCTCTTTTCCTGGTAACTTCACGTAACCGCCCCACCACACACACACACACACACACACACACACCCTTTTCTTTTGTCTTTAGCGGAAGATGGTATTTAAGGTATCAGGGAGTTACTCATTTTTCCTTGGGTCTTCCCATGTACGCATGCCTGTGTGCTAAGACACTTCCGTTGTGTCTGACTCTTTGTGACCCCATTGACTATAGCCCACCAGGTCCTCCGTTCACGGGATTTCCCAGGCAAGAATACTGGAGTGGGTTGCCATACTCTCCTCTAGGGGATCTTTCCAATCCAGGGATCGAACCCACGGCTCCTGGGCTTCTGCATTGCAGGTGGATTCCCACCAAGCCACCTGGGGAAGCCCCTTCTCATGTATATATGTTCATAAACTTGTGTGTTTTTCTCTTGTTAACCTTTCATTACGGGGGTTTCAACCATGAACACAAGAGGATAGAGGGAAAATCATCTTTCCTTCCCTACTGTGTTAAATACCATCATATGATAACCAAAAAAGTGATAATATTTAAAAAGACATTAGCAAAAACACCTCATAGAGGTCACATCAAATCCTAAACCTCAACTTAACAATTTGAGTCATGCTAATACTTTAAAGGTGAACTTATTAATAGAAAGACCAGTATGCAATGGAAATACTGAGGAAGAATTTAAGGTAAGATCACAGACACTATAAATAACATAAAAACTAAACAAGATGACAAACACCACCGAAGCATTCCAGAACAAGCTCATGTCATAAGCAACAACTCCAACAAGAGTTTCTCCAACAAGTAGAGGAGTTCTTCAAGAAAAAGGTATAAGACTCCCATAATTAACGTTCTAAATCATTAACTGCTTTGTAGAGATCAGAATAATGTACGTTTTAGACTAAAAACCATACTCCAGTCGCCTGGTTTTACCTCTTTGACCTCCTTTTCCAGCCGGAATGAGCACTGGTATGTGCATGTCTTAACCAACCTTCATGACAGCAACAACCCCACGACCACAGGCCACACACAGTCAACAGAATACAACTGAAGGACAGCTGATGAGCAGGAAGACAGTTACATGAGACTCACTAGCCCTTAAGACAAAGAAAAGACCTTAAGACACATGGTGCTATAGTCTGCTGGCAATGCTTAAAAAGATGGCACCATTATTGAAGCGCACTACCCTTCTACTCTGAAGGACAGAATTAAGAGGTACCCCCAAACTTGGCCAGGTGCTATGGGAACCAGAAAGCAGAGCAAAACCACCCCTTTCTTAAGAATTCGCAATTTTGACATTTTCATCAATGCACATCAAACCATTCTGGAACATTTATTAATACTTAGGAAGTGGACGGATGAAGTGTCAGCTTAGCTGGAACTGTGAAGAACAGGACGAACTTAGAAGGGAGGGTTCACAAAGGCCTAGTTCCCTAGCTTCCCAAGACAGGGAGTGAACAATGAAGTGACAAATTCCTCAGGTGAGAGATCATTTTTTTTTATATATAACAGATTTATGTATTTCCATAGAGACTGTAACTACTTTAACTTCCTGGAGACATCATAATTGGAAAGGAACTTAACAGTGTTATCAGGAAAAACACCCTTCAGAAAAGATCTTGCTTGCTCTAAAGCTGACTTCAGAGGTCATCCAGAGGTCAATCAGTGTTACGGCCAGAAGGGCCGGGCAGGACGGAGGGGTGGACAAGTACCTGGATCTGCCAAGCTGAGCCACAACCTTCTCTCAGGCACAAGACCACTAGCTACGTCAACTTCCACAAGAGACCCCCGGGCTGGGGAAGAGAAAGGGCAGTGCTGGCCTCTGTTCAGACCACAGCACTGCCTTAGGTTGTAAAACATTTTTAACCAGCTTTCCCGACAGCTGACTCACTTGATCATGGTAACTACCCAGGGCGTTCACAGGGCCAATATACCCACTGACCGACTAGCGTTTAATCCAAGGGGCTCAGTAACGTGCCTACAGTCTGATAGAGTTGGACCCAGAAACTAGTTCTCTAGATTCTAAGTCCTGTGTTTCCTCAGCGAGTCAACATCTAAATATATTTTCAATTAAGAGAGGTCCTTTCTAAAACATCAATGGAACTCATATATATATATGCATAATACCCTTGCTATTCTTTTGTGGCAAAGCACTGCATTCTTGAGGCTTTGCTTTTCATGTCTACTGTTATGTACATACTATTCTGAAAACTGTAAGGGGTGAACTAGGAAGAGCCTTTTACATAATGAAGTGATCATTCAGTTCCGGGCTTTTTTTGGTTGGTGGCTGGTTGATTTATTCTGAGGTCAAGAGAGTTAACACGATCATTTCGGTCTCGACTTATTTTGGTTGTCTTAGGCAAATGTCTTACTCTTTTTTCAGATTCTGAGGAGACTTTGCTCTTCCAAAGGCATGTCAAATATAATCTGGATTCATGAAATAGGATCCCATGGGGTCTCAAGAGAATTGATGTGGCATAAAAGAATCTGGTATTCTAACTAACTGAGCCATTGAGAACCTACTGAACATGTCATGTTTAGCACCATGACTGGGAAGAACTCCATGTGACAAAAATGGCCCGCTATACAACCACATCTTGGGGAGACAAAATAAAAACAAGGGACACGAAACACTGAGTTCTTGAAACTTCTAAAAAATAACGGCAGTGGTATAATGGAGAATAGACTCTATGCATGCTCATCAGCATAGAAATACTAGAACTTTTAAGAAAACTGTAAATGCTGTTTCTTCTGATGATAACAGTAATAGTCACTGGGCGGGGGGTGGTAAATACAGAAAAGAAAAATGATAGAACTAAAAAGCCCTTGTAATCCCATTACCCAGAAATGAGGTTAACACATTATGAACCCAGAAATTATGAACCCAGAAATAAGGTTCAACATTATGGTGCAGCATCCTTTTTTCTATGCTTCTCTTTCCCACAATAGTTCTCAAAACATGGACCCCAACTAAGAGCATCAGTATGTGAAAACCTGTTAGAAAAGCAAATTCTCCCAACCCAGACCTACAGAATAAGAAATCCTATGTATAGATAATTCTGATGTGTGCCAAGGTTTGAGAATCTCTAACACAGGCCACACACACAGACACACAAAACACACGGACACATTTCTTTCCCCAAAATGGGGTTATGATATACACATTATTTAAAATTTTAAACCCATATTAAACTTCTACTTCGTAAGCTACCTAAATATTGCACACTCTATTGTATGCCTGAATGTCTTCTGCCTCAGTGAAAAAATATCACAAAATGGTTCATGTAACAAATGCAATTAAACATCAGTCAGCCAGCCTAAAACACTGATGGCTGAATAATAAACAAGTCAGTTAGCAACATGGGGACCTAACAAACTCCACTTTTAAAAAATCCCTAAACAGTTTCATAAGGTTTTTAGATCTTATCTTTAAAAAAAAAAAGAAAGAAATAAGGAACATGTGTAATAGCTTCTCTATCCTGTCCATGACTCTATTTTGGGGTTACTTAGAAACTTACTTTTGTTTTCCAACATCCCAGGGTTAGAAGCAGCTCCCTGATCCACCAGTCTGCACACACCGGAACTGTCTCCCAAATATTGTTCGTGTCACCTCCGCCCACCAGAGCAGACCACCACGGCACAAATTCCAGAAAAGCACCGCAAGCTCTGGAAGCCTGTGTTCAGGCCAGGGTCTTTGAGTGAGATAATGAGGCAAGGGTCAAAGCAAGAAGGAAGTCTGTGAGAACAGGAAGAAAAGAAAACTGCAGCGAGGGGCACCAACATCCAATGAAGATTTTACTCAATCTTGCCAAGTTGTTTCTCGAGTCCTGGAACACATAACTTTTGAAAATCTCTGCCAGCCCCCGGGAAACCACAACAGAGGAAAGCAGAGGGAAAAGGCAACCTTTTCATTTGCTCAAGGTTATCCAAAGAGCCTAACTGGAAAAAAAAAAAAAATGCATGGTAAGATAAGAATATCTGTACTCTGTCCTTATTACTTTATAAAACACATAAGCTCGGTGATCTTGGGCACGTTGTTAAATCTCTCTGGGCCTCAGTTTCCTCTTCTGTAAGAGTCATGTGATTGGAGAAAGTGACCTGAAGAGCTGACGAGTGATGGCCACAAAGGAAACCCAAGACAGGGCGATGAGTATAACAAGATTTGCAGCCATCTGTGAAAGACTTACTGGCTCGCACTCTCTCCCCTCAACAACAAAGAAAAGAATCCATTCGGAGGACATTCTTCTTTGTGAGAAACTTCACAAGTAGAGCTCGACAAGGTATTGCAGGCACAGGACGAAAGGCATGGTGGAGAACAGCTAACGTGCAGACTGGAGCCAGAATGCCCAGACCGGAGAGCAGGATTTACCCCTTACCAACTGGGTGAACTGCCCATCACCCATCACTGAACCTCGGTTCTCTCCTTTAGGAAATGGGATTGACAGAGTTTTGTGAGGATTAAGTGATTGTGAAAAGCACGTAAGACGACTTCTTATCTGTGTGTTTTAGCTATTAGAATGATCAACAATATTGTTAGCAATACTACTGGATGTTCTTAAGGGGTAGAAACTATGAAGCAGCTATGGCCTGCAAGCACCACTAAAATGTAGCTTGTGCCAGAAACCATATAATAAGTACTCAGATGACCTGGGACCGCCAACAAGGCAGATGATGGATTGGGTCAGTTAGCCCTAAATCCTACTGGAGACTACCTACTCCGGGAACGACAGCACTATTTTTCAAAGGGCAACTTGTCCACCTGCATCTAGAGATCAAAGTGGCTCAGAGATTTGGGGGAGAATGGATACGTGTGGATGTATGGCTTAGTCCTCCTGCTGTCCGCCTGAAATGATCACATTGTTAATCAGCCATTCTCCAAGACAAAACACAAAGTTAGAAAACAAAAACAAAGTAGCTCCAAGAAAAGACTCAAGGCTACAGGCAGAAGAGAAACGAAGTTCAAAGCCCATCACCTCCAGTTTTGAGCTGTGTGGCTTCCAACAAGTTGCTTAAACTGAGAGTTATGGCCTGCACCAGGAAGGTGAAAGCGGCCTGCATTAGGCAGAGATGACCCGAAGGGAGCGGAGCAGTACTGACCAGACCCAGGCCAAACCACAGAATCTACCGATTCGCTCAGAGGTCACCCTCCTTGAAAACCAAAACCACGCACCAAAATATTTTTTTGTCTTTGGGTTACAAAAATAGCTATGTTTCTTCTGTCTTAAATGTTTTATTTTGCTTTAATTGCACACTTTGTTTCTTTAAAAATTAACCACGTCACCTGTATTAATAATGATGGCAATTTGTCTTGGGTTGGCCAAAGGATGTTATGGAAAACCTGAACCAACATTTTGGCCAATCCAGTAGTATCACAGTCCATAGGCTGGGGCCAAAATGAATGGAGCCATCACGCTCCATATCAAGTAACTAGGAAATAAAAGATAGGACACAACTCTCCTCGTGAATGTTTGCCCCATCCATAATCTGGTTGGCTGTTCTTATCAGGCAGTGATACGACATGATGAAGAATTTCATTCACAGAAAGCCATCTTATTTGATTCTGCAATAAAATCATCTTATTAATGGCTATTTTTCAGGCAGTAGGCAAATGTCATACACAGTTTATGAGACAAAGGCTCCTGAAAACAATTTCCAGCAGCAATCCCTGGAAATACAAGCACAACATAAGGGGAGAAAATGAATGACATTGGCCACAGGGAGAATCACTTTGAAAGTCTGACAGAAAGTTAAAAGAAGGAACCATAATACATAACTGAAACCATTACTAAATAAATTGGAAACATAAAAATAATTAGGCCCTTGCCCTGAAAATAAAACCATGTTTATAATACACTTTATGTGAAAAATATGAAAAGTTCTGAGCAGCTACTTCCTGAAATTAATCACAGGAAAAAAAGCAGAGGGGGGGAAAATGGAAGAAATTTTATACTTTTCTTCTTAAGAGAGTAATTCAATCAGGTTTTCCAACCTCATTTTTTACCCTTAGACATTTTATGCTATTAAAATGTCCTTTTAACTTGATGCCATGGATAATAAATGGTATACTTCCCCTGCTTAGGGGAGAGGGATGCTTTAAAAAAGCAGGGTATACCTTCCATTTTCTTGTAAATTAGAATAACTATTATCCTACAAAGCAGATTTTTAAGGAAATGATCATCCATGAGATTAGTAACTTCATAAATGATAAGATCCCACTCATGGCCCGTCTAAAGTTCCTGCTTCAAATTCCAAAAACATCTTCAGAGTTAGTTGTTTATGTTCTCATACAGAAAACACATCAGGCTGAATTGTGATACATCAAACAGAAAGAGCAGCTACGAATCTCCGAGAACAGCATAAATTAATCTATAAGCTATGGACAGCTGGGCAAACAAGCCCCATTACCAGCGCTCAGAGCAGTGTGTTCACACTGGTCCAGTGCGGAGCGAGGTAAAGGCAGGGGCTTCCCTGGTGCCTCAGTGGTAAAGAGCCCGCCTGCCAGTGCAGGCGAAGAGGGTTCAAGCCCTGGTGTGGGAAGATCCCTCACGCCACGGAGCAACTAAGCCGATGCACCGCCTCTACTGAGCCTGTGCTCTCGAGTCCGGGAGTCGCAACTACTGGGCCCACGAGCTGCAACTACTGAAGCCCTGGCACCCTAGAGCCTGTGCTCTGCAAGAGAAGCCACTGAGATGAGAAGCCCGCGCACCGCAACTAGAGAGTAACCCTCACGGCAACAGAGACCCAGCACAGCCAAAATTAAACTATTAAAAAAAAAAAAGACTGAGCCAAAGGTAATTTACGAGGGCTTCCCTGGTGGCTCAGATGGTAAAGAATGTGCCTGCAATGCAGAAGACCCAGGTTCAATCCCTGGGTCAGGAAGATCTCCTGGAGAAGGGAATGGCAACCCACTCCAGAATTCTTGCCTGGAGAATCCCATGAACAGAGAAGCCTGGCGGGCTACAGTCCATGGGGTCACAAACAGTCAGACACGACTGAGTGATGAACACTTTTATTACAACTCTATAGTGGTGACTATTAATCACTATTGAAATCTTTATACCAAATCTTGAATCTATCCTTTTTGAGTTCCTATTAAGCTTAGAAAATGAAACAAAAATCAAACAACTTGGATGACTTCACACTAGTTTTATTGTGAAAAACAGTAATAAATGCTTCAAATAGAAAATATTACTGTTGAATTTTTTGATCATGTGCCATTTCCTCCTCACTCTCCCACTCCAGGTCTCATCAAGAAATCTAATCACAAAAGCACATTAAATAACTTTTTAAAATTAATGCCATTTATTTTAAAATCTTTATTGAAATAGTGTTTATTTACAATATATTGTATTAGTTTCAGGTGTATGGCACAGTGATTTAGTTATATATATATATGTATGTACATACATTATATTTTTTAGATTCTTTTCCATTATGGGTTATTATAAGATATTGAGTATAGTTCCCTGTTCTATACACTAGGTCCTTGTTGGTAATGCTATTTGAATAAGCAGAATAAAAGAAACAAAAAATTGGGGTCCAGTAAAGTAGGAAACGGCAACCCTCACCAATATTCTTGCCTGGACTACTCCATGGACAGAGGAGCCTGGTGGGCAACAGTCCATGGGGTCGAAAAGAGTCAGACACGACTGAGTGACTGAGCACACACATGCATACAAAGTACACACTTAGCCTAAAGTCTCCAGGACTCGTGGAATAAAGAAAATAATGAAATGAATGGGAGCTGAAAAGCAGCAGAAATTAAAATGATCAAGCTGGTAATTAAGATTTTCATATTTATTTCCCACATGGGGGAAGAAAACTGTGTACATTTCCAATATGAACAACATGAGCAAATTGTGTTTCTAAGTATTGGTGAAATACAAATTTCCAACACAGAAGTAATGGTCCAAGTTTTCCTGATTTGTTTTTACCTTTAAACACAAAGCATCAGAAATGCCTTTCTTCTAAAGCAAAATTTCAACCAGTCCAGCCTGCCCGCCGAATGCCTGACTAAAACCCTGGCACCGCGGCTTTCTAACCACATTGATCTCCGTCAGCTCGTGGAGTGCCTTTCCAATCTTTCAGCCTGACTTTTATCTTATTACAATGCAATGTAACTATGGAAACATAGGACTTAAAAGTTGTATTTTCTCTTACAAACAAAAAGAGCTGCTTTTTTATCACTGAGTTCCATGTAAATTGTGTCATTTAGGGTCAATTTCATTTTTTTAAAAAATGGAGGCAACAAGCATTTAGGTGGAAAAAAATATAAATAAAATCTAGGGCAGATTTTCATTGTAATTACAAAGGAGGTCTTGGTCACTACTGCCTAACGGCCAGAGGGTGATGCCCTTCTTCAAATCCTTAAGTGACCCCAGCGGGGTCAGAGCAGAGTCCAGATTGCAGCTCTTACTCCCTGGCAGGTGGTCATGCGAGAAACCTCAGCCAGCTGCTTACTAAAGACAACGAGGCTGAATACTACCCCATTCCTAATTTAGGAACTCTGAACTCTCCCCATGGTACATGCTTCCACAGCTAGAATGTCAAAGGAGATATTCTGGCAATATTATAATATTATAAACACAGATTCCCCTATAATGTCATAATAGAAAGACAACATCTAAAAATAATACTCTTGTGCTAACTGCTGCATGTCATAAATATGGCCAATGCCCAATGTAGAATGTGACCCAGTTTTTGTTTTTCTTTTTTAAGCATTACACAAATATAAATATATCCATCTCCCAGGGATCGGAACCCCTCACCTTGCACCCTGTATTGGCTTATCAGCTGGTAGATCCTGTATTGGCTTATCAGCTACAACACATGAAGCCAGTTCCTTTCTACCTTGAACTTCAGGCTTCTTACCACTCTAAGGGTAACAGCACCTTCACTTGTTGGCCCCAAATGAGCACTCAATAAATGAAAGGTTAGTTTTGCCTGTTTTTGTCATTTTCTTCATATACCTGGGTAAGATGAAGGGGCATTAAAAGGCCAAAATGCTAACGGTGGTTCTCCTTCACGGAGGGGGGACTGCAGATACTTTTTCCTTTTCTTGTCTCTGCTTTTCCACAGTTCTCAAATTCTCTACAATGAGCATTTTAATGCCTTAGTATTCTTTTAAGATAGTTACTCTCCTGAGTAAATGTCACAAGCAGATGCTAAAGAAACATTTATACTCATCAGGAAAAAAAATTCCTGCTTAACCACCTCCTGTCCTTGGCAGATAATTCCTGCTCAGCATAGCCAGTTTGAGACCCAAGGCAGGAGGAAGCAGAAAAGCCCTGAGTCCCCAGGGGCTCAGGGAAGGGACATTCAGTGCCCCTGACCCCTGGCTCAGCTGCAACTTTGCCTGAGGAAGGGGGTGTGGAATATCTGGGCATAGAATCCTCCCAACCGCCCCACAAAAGCCATTCATCTTGTATCTTTCCGTCCTCATGAAGTGATGAAGCTCAGAAGCTCTAAGGATGGGCTATGCAGAATATGTTTTTAAAAGCACCCAAGTGATTTTAACATGTAGCCAGGTATGGAGAATTAATACCTTAGTAGGTCCATGAAGCTCCAAGCACCAAGCCCCCAAGGGAGAAGAAATTGCAGTTCTTTCAAAACCCGGGACTCTTGCCCTAATCTACAGAAGAGGGGAAGGGGGAACGGTGGAAGACTACCCCTGACAGTTTCATAAGATTATCTTGTAAATAAAATTTTGTTATCTTCTTCAATTTATACAGGTATAACAAACACTGGCTCATTTATAAATTCAAAAGTGAACTTCCACTACACTGGTTAGTATAAATGAGGCTTTTAAAAAGAGGAATTACTCATTTTCAACCCAATTTTTGAGTTAAGACAGAATCTGGTGGTTTACCTGGCTTTAAAGAGATCTTAAAACCACATGACCTCTACTTTTTAAACCTCACCTCCTTTCATCTTAGTGCACTGACTATGCGGAGGTGGTTCTTAAATGAAAACAGAAATTCCCTCCAATGAGAATAACACAGAAGCCCCTACACGACCAACACAAATGAAGACGAATAACTAATCGTGACTTATCACTTACGTAAAAGTCAATGATAAATCGACACTATTAGAACAGTTGATCAGACATCACAGGAGAGAGCTGGGCCGCCTCTTCACTGCCTGTCTAGAAAAACCCCACTGTTCGCCCTTTACGCTCACACTCACAGCTCTTCCGACACCAGGCCTGTGGGTTTCCCCACCACACCATTCTGACACTGTCTGCCTGGAGCGAGCATCAGACCCTGCGGGTAAGGGCTCAGGTCCACATGACCGCCCCCCGCCCCCCGCCACTGCTTCAGACTCCAGATGCAAGTCCAGGTTACCGCCTGTGCTTCTGAACAACCAGCTCTAAACCGGGGGTTCCCAACCCACCTCCTCAGGCTCAGTCACCTGCCAGAACAGCTCACAGAGTTCAGGGCAACACACACACTGGTTCATTAGGTAATAAAGGGTATACTAAAAAAATCACTACAGATGGTGACTGCAGCCATGAAATTAAAAGACGCTTGCTCCTTGGAAGAAAAGTTATGACCAACCTAGACAGCATATTAAAAAGCAGAGACATTACTTTGCCAACAAAGGTCCATCTAGTCAGTTATGGTTTTTCCAATGGTCATGGATGGATGTGAGAGCTAGACTATAAAGAAAGCTGAGCACCAAAGAATTGATGCTTTTGAACTGTGGTGTTGGAGAAGACTCTTGAGAGTCCCTTGGACTGCAAGGAGATCCAACCAGTCCATCCAAAAGGAAATTAGTCCGAATATTCACTGGAAGGACTGATGCTGAAGCTGGAACTCCAATACTTTGGCCACCTGATGCGAAGAACTGACACATTTGAAGAGACCCTGATGCTCGGAAAGATTGAGAGCGGGAGGAGAAGGGGACGACAGAGGATGAGATGGTTGGATGGCATCACTGACTCAATGGACATGAGTTTGAGTAAACTCCGTGAGCTGGTGATGGACAGGGAGGCCTGGCGTGCTGAAGTCCTTGGGGTCACAAAAAATTGGACACGACTGAGCAACTGAACTGAACTGAAAAGATATGGATGACAAGCAGATGAAGAGGTACATAGACAGAGATCCACAAAGGTCCCGAGTGTGGGAGCTTCTATACCCTGTAGTGTGGGGACGGGCCACTCTCCTGGCACATGGATGTTGGTTCACCAGCCTGGGAGCCCTCTAAATCCCAAACTGTTGGGTTTTTAATGGAGGCTCCATTGCCTAGGCATGATAGATTATTAACTACATTTCCAATCACCTTTCAGAAGGGGAGAAAGGTGCTGAAGGGTCCAAGTTTCTATTCATGGTTTGGTCTTTCTTGTGAACAGTCCTCAACCAGGAGCCCACCAAGAGTCCCTTCATTAGAACAAAAGGTGTCCTCGTCACCGAGAAAGCTCCAATGGATTTAAGGATTTCTGTGTCAGGAACATAGGCAAAGGCTATTTACACAGTTCTTATTTCACATTGCCCTACATTTTCAGTAAGGCAGTGAGATGTCTCTGCACCCCACCCACTCCCCAAACACGAGCCTCTCATCTTTGAGAGGCTTAAATGCAAGCACTGTTTTAGGCTTCACAGTCATGAGCAATGTTGTAAGAAGAGAAAGGAGATTAAAAAAAAGTGAAGATGGTACAGAAAACCCTGAACAAACTTTTTGGCCAACCCAGTACAATGTGCCAGGCCTGGTGCCAAGTATCATTTCATTTGAGCATCATAATCCCATGACGTCGCTACTGCTACCCTAGTTCACAGAAGAGGTTCATGAAAATTAACAAACCTCCTGAAAATCAGCAAGGCAACAGTCTCAAGTACATTCACAAGTAAAATTAATGAGCAACACTAACTAGCATATTAAAAAGCAGAGACATCACTTTGCTGACAAAGGTCCACATAGTCAAAGCTATGGTTTTTCCAGTAGTCATGTATGGATGTGAGAGTTGGACCATAAAGAAGGCAGTGTTGAGGAACTGATGCTTTCCAACTGTGGTATTGAAGAAGACTCTTGAGAGCCGCTTGGACAGCAAGGAGAGCAAACCAGTCCATCCTAAAGGAAATCAACCCTGAATGTTCATTGGAAGGACTGATGCTGAAGCTGAAGCTCCAATACTTTGGCCACCTGATACAAAGAGCCCACTCAATGGAAAAGACCTTGATACTGGGAAAGGCTGAAGGCAAAAGGAGAAGGGGATGGCAGAAGATGAGATGGTTAGATAGCATCACTGACTCAATGGAAATGAGTCTGAGCAAACTCCGGGAGAGAGTGAAGGACAGAGGAGCCTTGTATGCTGCAGTCCATGGGGTCACAAAGAGCTGACATGACTTAGCAACTGAACAACAATAACACTAACATACTATTTTTAAAAACATTTATTTTTAATGCATGGTGGGGTTTCTATGAAGCAGATTTATGTATTACATTTAAATATGTTTTCATTTCCTTAGGTGTAAAAGGTGGAGAAAGAAATGGCGACCCACTCCAGTATTCTTGCCTGGAGAATCCCAGAGACAGAGGGGCCTGGTGGGTTGCCGTCTATGGGGTCGCACAGAGTCGGACACGACTGAAGCGACTTAGCAGCAGCAGGGGTAAAAGGGAAACTGAAGAGCAACAACTGGAAAGTTTGTTAGGGGAAAAGAAAAGGGAGTCAGGATTTCACATAGACCACCAACAACCGAAAGCCAAGAACAGCAATTTGATGCCTCCAGCAATTCCAAGAGGTGTTATTGCTGGCCGGTCCTAAACTCTAGTGAAAGCACACCCTCAGTATGGATTACATTCTGACGTATTAATAGCAGTGATCTGAGTTTGCTTTACACTGACACCCTTGTAGACGCTTCTTGTAACTGCTGAGCATAGCTTGCAAGAGCTTATTCCATAGCCCTGAAGATTGTGTGTCTAACTGCAACGTTTGGAAAAGTGACAGAAGGTCTCTTCGTGTAGTTATAGGAAGCAAACAAAGGTGACTTTTAAGTGCAGAACTAGGGTGATTTATTCAGGCCTTTGACAAGTGAAATTAGAGAATTCTAGAGATAGACTCAGCACCTCAAGCATCAAAGTTCCTTAATTATTAGTTGTATGATGTAACAATGGTCAAGAACCCATCTTGCTTTTAAACAGATGCAGTCCAATTAGGAATCAGGGTGCCTGACACACAGTAGGTACTCAATAAAGACCTGTGGAAGGAAGGAAGGAAGGGGTAAGGGAGAGACGGAGATAAAATAAACGTATGAAAAAATGGTAGAATAACATAAAATGTGCACAATGGGATAAGAAAGGTATGAGGTGTTCCTGAAGTTTGGGGGGTGGATACATAGATGACAGCAGAAGAAATCATGAATGCCTTTAGGAAGATGGAATATACACCCTGGCTCTGAAAGATGAGACAATTTGTCAGTCTACTGTTTCACCTAATGAAGAATAGGGCTTATTCTATTCTGGCAGCCTTGAAACACATTTATGACTTGATCTAAAATTACTTTCATTCAAAGAATAAAGAAGCACTAATTGAAATATCTTTCCCTCGAAACCTGGCAACTAAGTCTCATTGAAATGTCAGAAACTAGTACCTTAGTTTTCTGAACTATAATGGATTCAATATGGTACTTTAAAAAAAAAAAAACCTCTTTCCTCTATCTCCTTGCCATATGTATGTTTTCCTTGAACCAGTCTCTGGGAATTGAAAGTCTTTAGATCTAACTCCTGAAGCAGCTACATCTTTAACCAGTAAAAGCATTGTTTTAATATGTAGGATGTACTCAGTTAATTTTTATTTACTCATTCTGTAAAATCAGTTCAATTTAGTCAACCAATCACATTCAATTTTATAGTCTTTACAAGTCAAAAACCCCATGATGATAAAGACAAGTGTCATTTCACCCTAATACATATGCAACTGCTATGCAAGCAAGTTGGCACAAATCTCTTCTTCTTTAAGACCTCTGTTATTTGTTCCTATAGAATAAAAATTCAAAGAGAAACAAATTTAAATCTTGGAACAATTCTAAGGTGCTCAAGGCTGCTTCCCCCTCCTCGCCTGCCGCTCCCCTCACCGCCCCATGCATCTGCTACATATTAACAATACTAAAACAACAGAAGATGTCTATAAACAACATTTCCTGTGAGGAAGACATAAGGCATTCTGGTACATATCCTAGTAACAGATGTTTTAGTACATCTGAAATCCAGTATCATCCAAATCAGGGATAAGAAACCTCAGTGTGACATAAGAAAGAAAGAGAAGTTATACTTGACGTGTTTTGATTTATAATTACTCCTCAAACAGAAGCTTATGGTTCAACTCTTCTGCGGTCTGAGAGTCTAACCATTTGAAACGGAAATGAGGCTCACGGAGGTTGTACTGGCTAGAATGCTACTGACACCCAGAATCAGAACCACAGCGATGGTGGAGTCCAATCTCATTTCACATGTGTGTAAATTCGCTCAGGTCAGCACGGCTGGTCAGTGACACACGGGAGCAGAGCCCAGGTTTCTGGCCTGCCATTTGTACCAATACTGTTGCAGCCAGAACTTCTCTGGTTAAGGATATGACAGTTTCTGTTAAAGACATCCTGACTGAACACAGAGCTCAAGTTTCCTGCTGGGAGACAGGCAAGGGAAAAATGGATGGTTTCATGCACACTTTTTCTCCACTAAGCTTTTAAATATTTTGTTGTAATTTGGTGTTTCTTTCAAAGCGGGGTTTAAAAGCCTGGGTGAATTATCTGATAGGTTGGTATGACATCTGTACTGATGGTAGGAATTGCTTTTCATAAAGTAATCGTGACATTTATCACTCACTTCTGTAGTGGGCATTTTACTAGACTAAGTAATTGCTGTTTGATTCAGTTATGGTAGCAGCAGTGGTGACTGGTAGGAATAATTAATGAGGATAATAATGACAACAAAGTCAGCGTGACTGAACTCACCGTGCCCTGCACTGTTCTAAGAACCCTATGTACATTTACTCCTTTCATCTTTCCTAAGATCTTATCTTCTTTTATAAGTGAGGACAAAATGAAAAGGAAAACAAAGTTATATAGTTGGTAAGTGAAGCCTTACCAACAAGCCACAACTTAGAAGCCACAGAGTCCTCCAGAATTCTGCTGAGACCTGCTGGATATAACATTGGAACAGAAAACAGAGGCAAAGCACACTGTAGGGCATTTTTAATTTTTAAAAAATCCCATAAAGTCCTGCTGCTCTCATCATTCAAAGTGGTGCTTCTTACACGTGACTATGCAACAGATTCCCTGTGAATCGTGTGAAAACACAGGTTTTGGCTCATGAAACCTGGGACTGGGGGCTGAGATTCTACATTTCTCACACGTGTCACACTGAGTAATGAGACATGAGGGCACAGGAATTATTTGCCAAGAAGAAAGCTTTTCTGTTAGTGGATTTTACACGTGGGAAGAAAACACGGTGAGTGAACCTAAGATTCAACCTAACCAGCAGTCAAAAATCAATCATATGCAGCATATACTTTGTCCTGCCAGTGACTGTTTCCCCTCTTTCAAGATGCACCAGCAGAGTGAAGGGAGAAATCTCATTTCTCCTTAGCAGACACAGTTGACATGCTTTCAGAAGCCGCTCTCACAGGAGGGACGTATGTAAAATACAGCTGAAGGCATGACTTGGAGTAATGACTGAATAATTAACCTGACGTAAAACAGGATTATTTACATTTCAAATCCTACAAGTCTATTCCCTCTATAACATGAATTCCTGTAGTCGGCAGTTTTTATGATGAAATTTTAATTGGTTAGGATTAACGCATGTGATTCTAAATCATCAAAGAGTCTTTAATTGGTTTTTGAAGGATGGAATCCATTCTGCTACCCAAATAGATGACTCTCCTAAAACCCATTAAGAAGCTGGTTTGCTCTTACCTGGATTTCAAATTGGCCTGGTTCCATGAACTCTGGTCTAATTGTGTTGAAAAAAAGAGGGAAGGACATTCAAATTTCAAATGAAGGATCCTAACCTTCTGGAAAAAACTCTAATTTACCAAAAGCATCTTAGTTGATGTTATGGCTTAACTGGGTTTCTGCAAAATTCTTCTGTTGAAGTTCTAATCTCCAGTATCTCACAACATGACTAGATTTGAAGGTGGGGAGGTCTTTAAGTTAAAATGAAATTGTTAGAGTGGGCCCTAATCCACTATGGCTGGTGTCCTCATAAGAAAAGGCGATGAGGATACAGGCACACACAGAGGGACGACCACCTGAAGACAGGAGCAGACAGCAAGCCATCTACAAGCCAAGGAGAGCCGTACAGAGGAAGGCGACTTTACCCACACCTTGATTTTAGAGTTCTAGCCTCCAGGGCTACAAGAAAATAAAGTTCTGTTATTTAAGCCACCCAGTCTATGCCACTTTATTACAGTAGCCCTAGCGAACTAATACATTTGCTTTTTGCTTTCATTCTCAAGTCAGAGTGAAAGACAGCAGAAACTCACTATACTCTTATATGTGTGATTCAGAGAATACTACTCACTTTCTTATTATGAAATCTTTTAAGTTAATCATGTTAAGATTTAGGGCTTTCCAAGTGGCACTAGTGGTAAGGAATCTGCCTGCCAATGAAGAAGACATAAGAGACACAGGTTCAATCCCTGGGTCAGGAAGAAGCCCTAGAGAAGGAACGGCAACCCACTCCAATATTCTTACCTGGAGAATCCCATGGACCGAGGAATCTGGCAATTTACAGTCCATAGGATCGCACAGAGTCAGACATGACTGAAGCAATTTTGGGGCACAGGAAGCCCCTAGTGAAAATTAGAAGGCCTTGTCACAGATACCAAAGTATTTGTTCTCTTTCTACCTAACGATGCTAGGTATTGTATATCGGTATATATACTTCTGTTCACCAGCATCTAGACAAAGCCACCAGCAGAACCACCTGCAGCTCACAGAGATTTAAATTTTGGTGCCGCCATTTAATTAGCTGTACAGTCTTCAAACTTGAGCCCCATCCACCTCTAAAATGGGTACCTACTTCATAAAGGTATGAGACGGATTAAACAACACAACAGATTTCAGAACAGACGCTGGCTGATCAGCTCTTCCAGTGTGTACTGGATGTCTATCAGCCCTGGTTATTAGATTTATCAAACACAGTCAAAGCTTTCCTCACTTACAGACTCACTTCAGCAGCTGGACAGTCAGTGGAAAAAGAGATTAAAGCGGAGAATCATAAAAACTGATACTGGCACTTCTAAACACGTTTATGTCAATTGATGTCATATGTTCACTCATTCCTAACCTTAAGTTGTGAGGCAAAGGCCATTTCTTTGAAAATGGTCTGCTGAATGAAGTTCTGGTTGTTTTTTTCTATGCAAACGACACCATGATTCGTAATCAATTTTTGGCTTGTGTTTCTTTAGAGACACTCAAGAACTAAAAGATCTTTGAAACACAATCTGAGTGCAGAAGTTTCCTATATTTTTATAATACCGCTTCCTTCCTGTACTTAATTCAACTGCAGTATTTTTGGCCACACCATACAGTCTGCAGGATCTCAGTTTCCCCAATCAGGGACTGAACCTCTGCCCTTGGCAGTGAAAGCCCAGAGTCCTAACCACTGGACCCCCAGGGAATCCTCCAACTGCAATATTTCTCAGCACAGTGGTTCTCAAACATTAGCATGCTTCACAATCAGCTGGGGGGTTTGGTAAAACAGAGATTCCTGGGCCTTTCTCTCAGAGTTTCTGATTCATCAGGTCTGTGATGAGGCCCAAGCATCTACGTTTTTAACAATTCCCAGAATATGCTGATGCTGCCGATTTGAGATTTCCATCTTTCACAGAATGGGGATCTTTCTGCATTCATATTTCATTGACCTACATAATATTTTCTTAAATTCTACAACTTGAGGACAAATGCTTGGTAGCTTCCACTGGGAGGGGTGGAAATGCTTGGGGGTCCAACTGGAATGTCCATTAACCTTATACCTACCATGGACATCAGTTGATTTGTGGAACAGAAACAGCAGGGAACACCAGTCAGTGCTGCGAATTGGGCAAATGGAGATCAGTTAAGAAAACTTCAACTGTACTAAGATGATGCCTGACACTTTCCCACATCCACTTTCAACACACAGGGGAGAAAGAATCATGACTTAGAAATGTGCTTTTCTAATCATCACATGCTTATTTAAGACTTTCTTCACTATTCAGCATCTCAAGCTATAATTACATTACTGTACAGGATGATCGATCCGGCTTCCATTTGTAGGTATGAAAATTCCCTGTTGAGACTTCACAGGTGAGCCTTACTGTCTTTATCACTGTCATCATCTGAGAAATGACATGGTAACTTGTGATTCAAGACTTTTGTGTGACTTTAAGTTTCTTTGAAAACTTCACCTTGTTTCTTAGGAGTTTTGACTAATTCATATACACTGGAGTGCTTCAGAAGCAGATCCAGGAGACTGGAACTTCCTTGTGCCTTTCTGGGTTCAGCGCATCCCAAATCTATTTTCATTCAATTAAACAACAAACATATGCTAGAACACAGATGACCTCCACATCCTTTGGCTCTCCAACTGTACTGGTAAACCAAGAACAGAGTAACCAATTATGACAGGCTGGCAAGATCCCCAGGAAAAAGACTCATTTCCGGTCACACACATGTGAACCAGAGGCCACAGGCAAAGGAGCTACCGCCCCTGGTCTCACCGACTTCAAGACTCTCCTGTCCAAGCGGAACAGGCGCTGGAAGGGAGCCGAACTCAGGGCTGGGAAAACACAAAAAACACTAGAAATTCCAGCCACTTTCTGTACCAAGATCTAAGGAAAACCTGATTAACTTATTTAGAAAATACATATCCCATGATTTTCACATCTGGCTTCTCTTCTGCTGGTTTCTTATCTTAATCAAAAGAAATGAAAGATATAAGGACTAAGGGGGAAAAAAACCCAAAATAGAAAATCATTATTAACAAACAATATGAGCAACTGTAAAGAAAGCCTCAAACCATCTACCAAGAGATGTTAGAATTAACAAGAATTTAGCAGGCTTACAGCCTATAAAAATCAATATATGCTACAGTCATTAGCATAACAAAAAGACTCAGAAAACGCAACTTAAAATGACCACTTGTGGTACATACAGGCACACAGCTGAATACTACACATTGAGAATCTATTGTACGTCTACAACTAGATGAACACAAATAAAACATTGAGCAAAAGAAGCCAGTTAGAGAAGAACACAAACCCTCTGATTCATCGGCATCAAGTCTACAAACAAGCCGAACTGACCCATGCTTTTAGAAGTCAGGATAGTGGGCAGCCCTTAGGGGGCTGGCAGTTAAAGGAATATGAGCAGAGCTGCTGCAGAATCTTCTGGTTCTTGATCAGGGTGCTGGTGATTCGTTCTAAAACTCAGCAAACTGTGCATTTATACATACAGAAAAAAAAAATTGCACATCATATTACATACTGCAATAAAAGTTTTTTAAAGATACCAATTAATAATAGCAAAATAACAAATTTAAGGACCTATGTGCAAATCTGAGAAAATCTGTGTAAGAACTTTATGAAGACTTCTTAAATTTAAAATCCATTGTTAAAGAAGAAGTTGAGAGAGACACCATATTCTCGGGTTAGAAAATCCCATACCATAAAGATGTCAGTTCCCTCCACCTTGAGCTATACACCCAAAGCCATCACAACATAATTTCTTTTTGTATATTTTGGAAATTAAGACCTTGGTCGCATCACTTGCAAATATCTTCTCCCAGTCCCTAGGCTGCCTTTTTGTTTTCTTTATGGTTTCCTTTGTTGTACAAAAGCTTGTAAGTGTGGTTAGGTCCCATTTGTTAATTTTTGCTTTTATTTCTATTGCCTTGGGAGACAGACCCACAACGTAATTTCTTAATGGAAATCTATAAGGACCAATCTACCCACGAAGCAGAACAAAGAGGGGAAGCTGGCCCTATGGTTATCAGTATTGCAGAGGATGGAGTATTCAGGGAAAGATACAAAGGGCTCTGAAACAGAATCAAGAGCTCAGAAAATGATCCTTGGTAATCTGGAAACATGATAAGACAGAATTAGTAGAATAGATAAGTGGGAAAGGCTGGGCTATTCAATAAACAGTGCTGGGCAACAGGTTATCTATATAGAGGGATAATTAATCCTTGCCTCATACCATATTTTTAAAAATCAGTTTCAAGGATTTCAAAGATTCAAATGTGAAATGTGAAACTTCAAAATTTATGGAAGAAAATTCAAGGATATTTTATAGCCCTCAGGCAGTAAAGGACTCTTTAAAACAAGACACACAAGATGTTAATCTTAAATAAACAGTAGATTTGAGTATTTTTTAAAACTAGAGCTTCTGATGATCAAAAGCAATTAAAACCAAGTGAAAAGAGGAACCACAAGCTGGGGAAAAGATATTTGTATATGAAAGAAGAGTGATATGAACAGTCTGAAAATAACTTCTAGGACTCAATTAGAAAAAAGGCAAAAAATAAGGAAAGTGGGCAAAATAATGAGCAAGCACTTAAAAAAGAAAGCAAATTAATAGCCAATAAATACTTGAAAAGATGTTCATCATATCAGTCATGAAGGAAAGTGAAAGTGTTAGTTGCTCAGTCTGACTCTCTGTGACCCCATGGACTGTAGCCCGCCAGGCTCCTCTTTCCATGGGCTTTTCCAGGCAAGAATACTGGAGTGGGTTGCCACTTCCTTCTCCAGGGGATCTTCTCAAGCCAGGGAAAGAACCCGGGTCTCCTGCATTGCAGGCAGATTCTTACCCATCTGAGCCACCAGGGAAGCCATTAGTCATGAAGGACATGCAAATCAAAACCACAATTGAGACAGTATTTCACATGCTCCAAATTGATAAAAATTTTAAAGTTGCATAATATCAAGTACTATCATTGACACAAGTAGTATCATTATCCTACACTACTGATGGTGACATAACCACTTTGGAAAAAATGTTACACACGCACACATCCCACAATCCAGTAATAATGTGCATAGCAGCATTGTTAATAAAAGCCCAAACCTGGCAACTACCCAAATGTCCACCAACAACAAAAGGATAAACTGTAGTATATTCGTACAATGGAATACCACACAACAGCAGAAGTGAATAAACCGCAGCTACTTGCATCAACTTGAACAAATGAATCTTCAAAACAAAGTTAACTGTGGAGATGGCTGCACAATGGTGTACATTTACCAACACGCACCAAAAACTGTACAATATGTGGGTAAATTTTACCACATGCAAATTATGCCTTAATAAAGCTCTCCCCCACAAAAGTTAAGCAAATTAAGTGGGGAGAAAAGTACAACAAGTATCAGTGCACTTAGAAAAAGATTTAATTTCATGATTATCAGGCAAACAAAATTAAATCTAGTTATGTCATAAAGAAAATGAAGAGAAAGAGGTACACGAAAGTCAGAGAGTAGTTTCCTTTTGGGGCCATGGAGAGGAATGGAGTGAGGAAAAGTCAGTACAAGGGACTTCAAAAGTACAAACTGGGTAGTGATACTGGGTACTTCAACATTTTTCTTTACTGTTAAAACCCAACATATATAAATGATGCACTCCTTTATTATACATGCAATGCTTCAAAAACTCTGTAATAAAGGAAATTTACATAGTTCTGTTTTAGAGAGCTTGACTGTAAAAGAACAAATTTATCTTAGCAAAATGTGATAACAAATAATAATTAAGGCTACCTACTTTATTTTGTTCCCAGGCAGCTCAGCTGTTTAAGAATCTGCCTGCAATGCAGGAGACCTGGGTTTGATCCACATTTTATTTCTAGATTCCTCCTTAATGTCAAAATTTGATTGTTAAATTTTCTAATTTTGGTTATCTTCTAAGAAAATACACCCTGAAATATTCAGGGCTAAAGGGCTAAGATGTATGCAACCTATTCTCAAACAGTTTAAAAAATAAATTATATATATGTTTGGTATATATATATCTCATATACATAGAACGATATCATAAAGCAAAAGCAACAAAGGCTTAGAAGGTGGAAATCTGCAACCTGACATATTTTCAAAATTAAAAAAAATTGTTTTAATTGATGCCCAAGGAGAGACTGGGCTTCCCTTGTGGCCCAGCTGGTAAAAAATTGGTCCACAATGCGGGAGACCTGGGTTTGATCCCTGGGTTGGGAAGATCCCCTGGAGCAGGGAAAGACTACCCACTCCAGTATTTTGGCCTGGAGAATTCCATGGACAGTCCACGGGGTCACAAAGAGTCGGACACGACTGAGCGGGGCGGGGGTGGGGAGGAGAGACTAAAAACTCAGCATAGGAAATGTCACTGGATACTGAGGATACTTTTTTTAATGCCTCGATCCTATTCTAATCATGCTGGATTGTAAAGAATCGCAGAATAGCGTTACCTGCTCCCTCCCACTGGTCTCAGATGAAGAGACTCTGGAATGACCAGACTAAAGCACCCAAAAGGACATTATTAAGAGGTCCTGGCCTAAAACTGTCATAATAGTGAAGCGCTTTCTTATGATACCACAAGTGCTGGTGCTTTGGATGAGGACACTGTAGATTCACAAATGTCTGTTTACAAAGAGCACTGTTTTCTTTGCAGACCAAGAAATACAAAAAGACAAATGTCTGCCAACTTCTGAAGACAGTGACAGGAATCAATTCACTCTCTCCAGCACTGTGGATTTTCTAGAGCAAAATAAGTTACACTGCCTGAACACTGAAGGGAAATGTTTTTGTTCCCCAACTTGACACACCGTGGATCACAGGTCCACTTTCACAGCACAGAAGGGCTATGGCAGGAGATTACCAGCTCTTTGAAAGCAAAAGCTAATGATAAATAGTTTCTTGCTTTAGAATATTACATTCACTATGAATACACAAGTCAAATGTACACTATACAACATGGCCTAAGGAAAAACAGGACCAGATGAGATGGGGGTGTATACCATCTCAAAGGAAGTGCTGAAACTCACTGACCACGATACATCATAGCTCATTAGAAATTTACATTAGCCTCCTCTGGGTCAAAAAGGCACTTTGCATAGAAAAATTTATCATGCCCTGGTTTGCCTTAAATATAAATCTTTTAGGGAAACATCACCAGAGTGTGCCATAGCTCACTGATAAGTTAATTACTAGTGAGACAAAGCATGTGACCAATGGCTTTTGGGGAAGTTCTGATTAATATTTATTATAGTGACCACAAAGGCCTTTCTGCAATGAATGAAAGCCAGCCACAACATTTTCATTCTGGCTACTGAGTGATTAGAGAAATAACAGGCAGCTGCTGTTATATTTCAGCACTTTGGTAAAAACAACAAAGTGACTAAAGTCTAGAGACCTTGGCTCTCTAAATGTATTCTGCTGTTAGTGAGGCTGGAATAAGAAACCAGTCAGGATAGGAAAAGAAAAACATGCTTCTAAGCACAGTCATAAAATACACCTGACACCAGGGTTCTTAATTTTCTAGAGTTGTGGAGATCTTTGATATTTTGCTGAAAGATATGAACTTCCACCCTTAGAAATTACACATGCACCCA